>NC_142950.1:12495702-12543202 GCF_046866305.1 Octopus bimaculoides
CCCCACCCGACTCTACCCTTAACACCACCAATACCCCCCACAACACCCTCCTCCACCCCATATGTACTTATTTTTATCTCTGGTTTCCTACAAGAAAAAATATATCGTTAAAAGCTTCCTCTTTATCAGAACCTGACGGCTGGTTGCTTCAACAATTAGGAAGTGCTTTCTGTTATCAAATCGTCAATCAAATATTGTTTAATTAACTTAATTGGTTAATCAGTCCGAGATAGTTACCGTTTTTTTGAATAATGTTATGATTGTAATAGTTACTTCAGGCTTAAGTACAAGATTTATATTTCGTGAGCAAGGGGAAGAGGTACACAAGTGACCAACACGTATTACTGGTATTTATCTATGACTGAAAGATGACACCTACTGCTTCTCTTTGCCTTGCAAAAAGAGGAACTTCATGATTGCCCATGCTTTAATTTTACCAAAATCCACAGTAGGAGTTACCATCATGTATTAAATCTGGGGTGGAGGATGGTGTTGTGGGGGGTATTGGTGGTATTAAGGGTAGGGCGTGGTGGGGATTGCAGATGGTGTTCAAAGGGATATGTATGTAGAGTGAGAGTGTGTGTGATGGGTGTATATGTGTGTGCATACAACATGGTATACTGCTAGGGGGTGCTGAAATGTTCCTGGCTTAAAGGGTATCACAAAAGGCCTGGTTGGAGGCCCAACATTCTGAGTTCTTTTTACAGGGCTTAGGAAAACTATGATTGAAAGATGACACCTACACACCTAAACTCACCTACACACACACACACAAACTCAACTACACAACCTCATCAGTGATGCAGTGGATTGTTAGGATGTTTTACTAAACCTTGATACCCAGATATTCACTGTGGAGTAAAGATGGGTAGCCATCCTTCCAGACTTCTTTCATCTGGCCAGGGATTTCTACCGCTTCTCTTTGCCTTGCAAAAAGAGGAACTTCATGATTGCCCATTCTTCAATTTTACCAAAATCTATTGTAGGAGTTACCATCATGTATTAAATCTGCAAAAAAGAGAAAGATATATTGTATACCATCATAATTTTTTGCATATCGGCACAGGAGTGGCTGTGTGGTAAGTAGCTTGCTTACCAACCACATGGTTCCGAGTTCAGTCCCACTGTGCGGCACCTTGGGCAAGTGTCTTCTACTATAGCCTTGGGCCAACCAAAGCCTTGTGAGTGGATTTGGTAGACGGAAACTGAAAGAGGCCTGTCATATATATATATATATATATATATATATATATATATATATATATAGTTTTAGGGAAAAGAACCAAGGTTCATGAACTCATCAATGAAATTGAGTTTTTACCTGTAATTTTGGATTTTATCCCTAATATTATAATATATATATATATATATATATATATATATATATATATATATATATATGTATGTATGTATATGTTTGTGTGTCTGTGTTTGTCCCCCCAACATCACTTGACAACCGATGCTGGTGTGTTTATGTCCCTGTCACTTAGTGGTTCAGCAAAAGAGACCGATGGAATAAGTACTAGGTTTACAAAGAATAAGTCATGGGGTCGGTTTGCTTGACTAAAGGTGGTGCTCCAGCATGGCCACAGTCAAATGACTGAAACAAATAAAAGAATTTCTTCTAAATAAGTGTCTTGCCTCCCCCGCTGTAAAGGTAACAGTTCTACCCTTTCATGAAACCCTTAAAAACCAGGAACTTTTCAGCAGCCTTCATAGTTGGTTTTGCTTCTATTGTTTTTGCTGCTGCTGCTGTTGTTGGTGCTGTTGTTGTTGTTGATAGTGACAACGATGATGATGATGATGTATCTAATGCTTTTGTATGGTCAACAAAATTTGTGTATTGATCGCAAGGATTCCCTCTAACAGCTCTTCTGAAGTTGGCATGCTTCAAAAACCATATCAGTCGTACTTACTGCAATCAGACCTTATAAAAGGAAAGGGCTCAACTAGTACCATGATCTGGGGTTGTGCAACCAATGAAGTGCCTCCCTAAAACACTGGTAATTTTTACAGCAAAGGTGAGTAGCAGGGCTGCTTTGGGCTCCAGTGTCATCTTTGGCATGGTTTCTATGGCTGGATGCCCTTCCTAATGCCAACCACTTCACAAAGTGTCCTGGATGCTTTTTTCGTGCACTGGTGATGTTTCTGTGAAACTTGCAAACCAAAAAAAAAAAAAAAAAAACATGAGAAAAAGGAAAGAGAAGAAGTATTTAGGAGGGAAAGGTGGTGAGTGGTTTTTATGTCAGGTGTTGAATGGCTAAACCAGTGGTTCCCCAAATTTTTCAGGCTGCTGTCCCCTTGGCACCCGGGCCACATTCCTAGCACCACCACAAACGTAGACCACTTTCTCCAGCAAATTCAAAATAACTGTATTTCACACATAAAACCTAATCTAATTAACCCATTATTTTGTTGTTTTACATCCATCCCCCACTTTTGGCCACCCCATTATTGCCTCACTTTTCTTCAGTGGCCCCTGGATCTTTCCACTGCCCCCAGAGGGGCAGTACCACCCACTTCAGGAACTGCTGCATTAAAGTATGAGAGAGGGACAAATGCAAGTGTGTGGCTATAGAGGCAATACATGGCTAAAGAAACCTCCAAGTCCATTTCGAAAACCCTCAGAAAGGGTATAAGACATTTTGGCATCATCTGTTTGGCATTGCTGGTTTAATATTGACTTCTTTGACATCAGACATTTTGTCCCTGGAACCTTTTGGCTTTGTTAAAATTTTGCTTATTCTGATTAACAACTTGCCTTTCGTCATTTTGAGATCAATAAAAAAAGTACCAGTTGCACACTGGGGTTGATTCAGTTGATTTGGCCCCCTCTCCCAAAAAGCTGCTGGCCTCGTGCCAAAATTTGAAATCAATATTTCTCTGGAAAGTGACCCAAGATTTGTCCTACCTGAACATCTATCGACCAACTGGTCGAAAGCTCTTTACAGAAGAGCAACCTACCAAAGAGTAATGCAGGAGAGGAAATTCCGGAGACAAGCAGTTGGTATTGTCCGTCTATGAACAACACAGTGAGTAGGTAGGTAATAGTTCTCTCTCTCATACTCTCTCTCTCTCTTTGTATGTGTGTGAGCATACTTCTCTTTGTATGTGTATGAGGAGAAGGAAAGGGTTTCTGTCAATTGTATTCACTTAAGAAATCATAACATCACTCTCTGTCTGTATGTCTACATTTCTGAACAAGCTTTTGTATTTTTGTTTCCAGAACCCAAAAGTACCACCACTAAAAATGTCAGTACCAAAAAAAAAAAAAGAAGGTTCAATGTCCGGTCAGCCAGCCCAAATTGCCAGCGTCCAAACAGCTGCACCTAATCATTTCATTCTGTGTTGCACCTGGAATCCCTCAAAAATAGTTTTCTTCTGCAAAATTTCACTCACCACCACCATCATCATCATCATCATCATCAACATATAAAACCACCACCACCACCACCACTGTTATCATCACCACCAGACATAGCAACAACATTTGCTGTAAAGAACTTCCTTGACAACCACATCTCAACAACAACATTAAGTCTGGTGTATTAACTACAGCAACTGTTTCCATCACCCCAGCTGTAACTATTACAACCATGACTACCACACCAGCATCACCACTCTATTACTTCATCACAGAAACAACTTCTATCCATGACCATCATGATGATAATCATCATCACTACCACCACCATCACCATCACCACCACCATCACCACCACCACAGTCACTATTACTACCACCTGAACCACCACCACCACCATTCCTCACCACTCCTCACCACCTCCACTCCCACCACCACTACCATCATCACCACCACCACTACCATCATCACCACCAACACTACTACCACTTCAACCACCATTACCACTACCCACACTACAATTACTGCCACCGCCGCAATCTCTGTCGCTACCACCATAACAACAACTTGAGATGTTTTGCCTTTTTTCTTCTCTCTTTACTCTGACAACAAACGAATGTCAATTAGAACCGTTGGCGCTATTATCAAGAATGACCTTAAATCTTCTCTGAGAGCAACAATAACTGACAACTGCACTGGTTTCATTTGTTGGGCTTTGCCACTTTGGATGGAGTTAAGAGCTGACAATGATTAGCCCCCCAGGTATACAGCAGGGTTAGCAATCACCCACGGAGGAAACCAACAGAGTCTCTGTTGGTTAATGCCTCTGTCGGTCAATGTCTCTGTCGGCTAATTAATAAGGAGTTACCCACTGGCTGTCCACCTACAAATTTAATGAGGAAGATTAGTAAAGTCGATGAAGGATGGCTTGAGAGACACTACATGGTCAGGATTTACCTATACTATACTGTCTGTTCTCTACCTGTAATGGAACATGGAAAATCAAAGTCAACTTGACCTCAAGACCCTTGCTTAATATGTGAGTGACATTTGATTTAGTTCCTTATTTTTTATTCCCTGTTGTTTTAAATTTATATATTTTGGAATTAGTTCTTGAAGTACACATAATGCTATTAACCAATTAAACCCACTGTCCTATAAATAGGACACTAAATGAAAACATTAACCCATTACCTCCCATAATTTTATTAACAGGAATTTTTTTATGAAACTTTGATTTCTAGCATAAAACAGCCTTAGAAACACGCTGGAATGATCAAAATAACATTTCAAAATAACATTTTTATTAGAAATAAGTGAGATATTGGGTGAAAAATTAGCAAACCTCATTTGAATATCAGAGAAATATACCTAGTAGATATAGCAAAAAGGTTAGGTATGTGTAAATATTGACAGATAATTACGAAATTTATAATTTTTAAGTGATCTCATATGAGATCACTGGTAGGTAATGGGTTAAATAAGCTATATCACACTGTCTCAGTGTCCTATTTATAGGACACCAAGTATTTCCATTTCTACTTGAAGTAAAGGAGTTTTAATAATTATTTTTTTCATTTTAACCTATTTTCAATCATCTGTAAAAAATTTTAAAGTAATATTCAGAAATTTAAGTACTCTGGGACTTAATGGGTTAATAATCTTTTCTATTATAGACACAAGGCTGGAAATTTGGTGGGAGGGAGCTAGTCAAATACATTGACCCAGTGTGCAGCTGGTATTCTATTGACCCTGAAAGGATGAAAGGCAAAGTTGACCTCAGCAGAATTTGAACTCAGAACATAAACACAGGCAAAATACCACTTGCTATTTTGCCAAGCAGACTAATGCTTCTGCCAGCTTGTCACCTTATAGAGTTATTAATAATAGCATGTAGATATTGGGTTGAAAAAACCCCTTTAGACAGAAAAAGTCAAAGACTACCTGCAAGATTTGAACCCACATCTCCTGTTGACTTGACAGGTGTTCTAATCATTGGGCCAAAGCAAGCCTTTGAATTTATGTATTCATTTTAGAAACTTTAAACATAAAGAATTGCATGTTGTTGATGTCAATAGTGGTAAGAAGCTTACTTCCCAACCACATGGTCTGGGTTCAGTTCCACTATGTGGCACTATGGGCAAGTGTCAGCCTTTGGCTGACCAAAGCCTTGTGAGAGGATTTGGTAGATGGAAACTGAAAGAAACCCATTGTGTGTGTATATATATATATATATATATATATATATATATATATATGTATATGTGTGTGTGTGTGTGTATATATATATATATATATATGTTATGTTTGTTTTTTTGTGTCTGTGTTTGTTCCCCACACCATTGCTTGATGACTGATGTTGGTGTGTTTACGTCCCTGTAACTTAGTAGTTTGACAAAGATGCTGATAGAATAAATACAAGGCTTACAAAGAATAAGTCCTGAGGTCGATTTGTTCGACTAAAAGATCCGTCAAGGTGGTGCTCCAGCATGGCCACAATCAAATGACTGAAACGAAAGGATAAAAGAATGTGTGTGTGTGTGTGTGTGTGTGTGTCAGTATATGTATTTTTGTGTATGTGTGTGTGTGTCAGTATATGTATATATGTATATATATGTGTATGTGTGTGTATGTACAGTATAAAGAAAGAATGAACAGGCACACAACTGGCGTCAGTTTAGAACATGGAGTTTATATATTTCACCCTTTAGCATTTAAACCGGCCTTATCCAGCCAAAATATTCTACCTGCTTTATGTTAAAACTAGCCAGATTTGACTTCTCACACCAACCCAACAATTACATAAACAGTCATATCGTAAAAATCTCAAAATTATGAAAGAATGCGTTCAAAATAATGTGAATCATTACATTTGACAAAGTAATCTGAATACTAAAGAGTTAAACATAATTAAAATAGAATGCATTGTAATTAACAAGGGAGTAAGGTGTGCAGATAGTCTTTTACAGCTGTTTCCAGAATAGATGCACTTATGATACATTTCTCAGCATATGAAAATAAGCTGTCTGTATCGCAGCAAACTATTCCATGTTCAGAGAGAGAAAAATGAGGTAAATCCTTAGTAGGGGATTGAAGTAGGGAACGGTTCCCTTGTTGAAGAGAGAGTGAGGTAGATTATTAGCGGAAGGCTTATGTGGTGTATAAAGGACAGCAGAAAGGAAAGATAGAGTAATGTATGTATGAGGGTTGTTGTTGTTGGCACTCCGTTGCTTATGACGTTGAGGGTTCCAGTTGATCCGATCAATGGAACAGCCTGCTCGGGAAATTAACGTGCAAGTGGCTGAGCACCCCACAGACACGTGTACCCTTAACGTAGTTCTTGGGGGATATTCAGCGTGACACAGTGTGTGACAAGGCTGACCCTTTGAAATACAGGCACAACAGAAATAGGAAGAAAGAGTGAGAGAAAGTTGTGGTGAGAGAAAGTACAGCAGGGTTCGCACCATCCCCTGCCAGAGCCTCGTGGAACTTTAGGTGTTTTCACTCAATAAACACAAACAACGCCCGGTCTAGGAATCGAAACCGCGATCCTATGACCGTGAGTCTGCTGCCCTAACCACAGGGCCATTGCATCTCCACATGTATGAGGGTAGATAGATACTAACTCACATGGATAAGTGATAGACAAGTAGATTTGAAGAGTTTGAGGGAAAATATACAAAAGTAGGAAAGGGTGGAATCAGTGGTTAGGTAAGAAGAAGACCGTAAGTATAATGGCAAAAACCATATTTATAATGGCAGTGTCTTGGGTGGCAAGTGTGTTATAATTATCAGTCAGTTAGCTGGCGGTTGGGTAGTGTTTAACTATTTAGCCTTTGGATTCATTTCTCAAATGTAATACTTATTTATTCACATTCATCGTCATCATCATTATCATCATCATCATCATCATCATCATCATTATCATCATCATCATCATCATCTTCATCATTTAGCATCTGTTTTCCATGCTGGCATGGGTTAGTCGGTTTGACTGGAACACGTAATCCAGAGAGCTGTACCAAGTTGCAGTCTTGATTTGACTGCAGTTTCTATACCTGGAGGCCCTTCATAATGCCAATCACTCCAAGAGTGTAGTGGGTGCCTTTTACGTGTCACCGGTATGGGTGCATTTTACACGCCACTTGCACAGGTGTTTTTCATGTGTCACTGGCATGGGTGCCTGTCACATACCACTGGTATGGGTACATTTTACATGTCACTGGCACTGGACACAACTACAATTTTACTTAGTTTGATGAGTCTTCTCAAGCACAGCAAATTACCAAAGATCTCAATCACTTGTCATTATTTCTGTGAGACTCAACATCCAAAGATCATGTTTCACCACCTCATCCCATGTCTTCTTGGGTTGTCCTCTTCCACAGGTTCCCTCCACAGTTAGAAACCAGCACTTCTTAACACACCACATGATCATAGTTCTGTATTCTCTCTTGCACACCGCATCTAATGCCTCTTGCACCCAATTTTTCTCTCAAGATTCTTACATTCTGTTGTACTTGCGCACTGACATTGCGCATCCAGTGAAAAATTAATCATGCATTATCTTGTGGCTTTGAGATTTCACTGATGTGATTGTATATTTTTAGAATGGTATTGTAGGATGGGTGTGAGATGCCAGATCTAGCCAATTTGGACATAAAACATGCAGAATATTTTAGCCGGATATAACCAGTTTAAATGCTCAAGAGTGAAGGCTGTTGACAAGATTGAAAAAAATCACCTGACAATATCAGTTTGACATTGTGATGCAATCTTTGTGTGTGTGAAGGAAGGGGTGTTACTAATTATATGTATGTATGTATGTATGTATGTATGTATGTATGTATGTATGTGTGTATGTATGTATATGTATGTATATACATGTGTGTATGCATATACATATCCTGCTGAGCACTGAAGTTGATGTAATTGACCTACCACTCCCCAAAAATTGTTAGTTTTGAATCAAGATTTGAAACCACTATCATAAAACAATGAGTTCCTTTTCTTTGTTGCCTTTTGTCCTATCAGGGTTGGTAAAGTAAATTATCAGTTAAATATAGGGAATCAGCATAATCAACTACTAGCCTTGTAGCTAAATATCTAAAAAAAATTCATTATTATTATTATTATTATTATTATTATTATTACCTCCACCTTAGCGAAGGCGGAGGTATTGTTTTCAGTCGTGTTTGTTTGTCTGTCCGTGGACAAGATATCTCAAGAACTGGTGGATGGATTCTGATGAAGCTTTCAGGAATGTTTGGCCTCATGACTGGCATGAACTGATTAGATTTTGGGATTGATCTGGTGCTGGACAAGGATTCTGGATTATTTTTCCCGTTTTTTTTTACTTAATTTTTGATAGCAGTCAGGTTCATTTTTAATATTCTCTTTTGTGGGAGCAGTCAAGTTTATTTCAGATATTCTCATTTTAAAAATCACCTCTGGTTAATCATTGAGAGGACATTTATGTTGCGTTGGGGGAGGTTTGCGCTCTCTGAGTGCTCTTGTTATCATTATTTTCTTATTGATTTGCATTTTATTTCATCTTCCAACTGGGTGGTTGGTGTTAGGAAGGGCATCCAGCTGTAGAAACTCTGCCAAATCAGATTGGAGCCTGGTGTAGCCATCTGGTTCACCAGTCCTCTGTCAAATTGTCCAACCCATGCTAGCATGGAAAGCGGACGTTAAACGATGATGATGATGATGGGTCTCAACAAAGAGACCCAGTTGGAAGGTATGTATAAATTAGTATGGAGATATGTATATATTAGATGGAAAGACTATGGCCATGCTTGGGTAACTCCTTGAAGGGATTAGTTGAACAATGCAACCCCAACAGCTTATTTTCTGAAAGCCTTTCATCCCTTGTTGCAGAACTGCTCAGTTACAGGGATGTAAAGAAACCAACGCCGGCTGTCAAATGGTGGTGGGGGATAAACACAAAGAAACACTCACATGTACACATGCGTGTGCATGTGACAGGTTCCTTACAGTTTCTGTCTGCCAAATCCTCTCACAAGGCTTTAATTGGCCTGGGGTTATAGTAGAAGACACCTACCTAAGGTGCCATGCTGTGGGCTGAACCTGAGACCATGTAATTGGGAAGCAAACCCCTTATCACATAGCCACACCTATATCAGCATCATCATTATCATCATCGCCAGTATCACCTCCGTCACTACCACTCCTGCCACCACTGCCAGCTCGTCACCTTTTCCTTTAGAAAACCCATTTTCAATTCATTTCGTATAAACACCAAGAAATTTGATGAAAGATTATGTGGTATGACGTCAGTGTCTGGGGAGGCTGACCGGAAGGGGAAACAGCGCAGAGAGTGATGATTATGAGGAATATATACCAAAATTTTCAACAATAGAGAGAGAAAAAACTTACATAGAAATAGTTTAATATTCATTCATATACTTAATTATTTACTTATTAGGCGGTATCTATAAAGACGGATCACTGGCATTTACTAAAGGGATACTGGAGTGATAGAACATGCTATCGATATATTAATTATAATCTAAGAGGTATATTATAAGTTGTGAAGTTACTGGTGCTATTATATACAAGCTAATATAAATTTCTAGGGGTACAAAATTAGGAGGTTTACTTATACAAAGGATATTATAAAAATAATATGATCAGTTGGGTAGAATACCATAGAAAGGAATAAATAGTTTAATCACTAAAACCATAATGCAGTATATAAACCATATTATGAATAATAGAAAGAGAAGATTATATAGAATTTGTTTAATAATTCTATCATTATACTTAATTATTTACTTATTAGGTGGTATCTATAAAGACTGATCACTGGTATTTACTAAAGGAATATCGGGGTGGTAGAACATGCTAACTATATATTAATAAGCTAAGAGGTATAATATAAGTTGTAAAGTTTCCAGTGCTAAATACATACATGATAATATAGTTTCCTAGGGGTACATAAATAGGAGGACTACTTACATAAAGGCCTTTCTAAAAATGATAATATGATCAGAAGGGTGGAACACTAGAAAAAGGAATAAATAGTTTAATTACTAAAACCATGATGACGTTAGACTAACTAGGCAGGAATATACATAGGATAGTATACTAACTCTATGTAGCACACTAATTTACTATACTATTATATGCAGTGTACTTTAATTCTTCATGTAGCTGAATATCACCTGATTTATTTATATATATATATAATACTAGAGGGTAAGTATGATTAGATACAACACTAAAATTTTAAAAATTAGTTTCCATCAATCCAGCTCAAGTACAACACCTATAAAACGCTAATTTCGAAAATATTTAAATGTATGGGTGACACTATGTATGTATGATACCCTTAGGTCTAATCCATTGTTAGTCAGGTTGCTCTTGTCCTTATGATTAAAAATCTCATATGTTTCCATAGAGCACAGCTCACACCCATATCTACTATTTCTATAAGGCTGTGCTTTCCTTATTATTTCCCATTTAAGGCCAAACTCAATCCCGCTTTCCTTCAGTTCCCAAATTTTACAAGATAATGACATGCAATTAACCTTATGTCCTTCCTAATGCCAACCACTTAATAAAGTGTGCTGGGTGTCTTTTACGTGTCACCGTCATGAGTGTGTTTACACAAAACTGACATGGGTGCATTAATGCAGGACTGGCACAGGTGCCTTTTTAAGTGGCACTGGCACCTGAAAGGACAAGCATGTATGTTCTCCCAGTTCCTTGTTTTCTCCTCAGTGAGTTCAAATTCTGCTGAGGTCAACTTTGCTTTCCATCCGTTCAGGATCAATAAAATAGATACCAGTTGAGTACTGGGGTCTATGTAATTGACTTATCCCATCCCCAGAAATTGCTAGCATTGTGCCAAAATTTGGAACCAATATTCTGGAATTATTTTCATTTGTTTTGAAATGTTTTATTTTGACTTATACAAAGAATTTTACTGTTTCTTTCTTTAAACAGTGCTTTTGCTCTCTCCCTCATGAAGTTGTAATAATGTCAGCTACCAAAGAAAATGGTCGTGAAGAAATTGAGGAACCACGAAAAAAGGAAAAGAGAAAACCAATCATCATATCACTGGCTCTGTTCTAGTTAAAAAAAAAAAATTGTAAAAAAAATGTTGATTAATTAAAACGTGAGTTGGTTTTTATAGAGAATATTGAAGTTGCTTTTCATTGTTTCTCCTTCAAATAACAACTGAGAAATCATTTACAGAATCTGGGAAAATATCAGAAAAGCCAAAGTTGAAGAGAAAATATTTACACTATCATTAAGATATTTGTATATCATTTTGTATAAACAAAACAACTTGATATTGTAACTAGACAAATATCTGATGTTTTTTATGACCTTCTAGTTACACCAGAACACATTTAAATATCTGTGCATGTGTATGTGTATATGTGTGTGTATTTGTGTGTGTGTATATATACCACCGAGAGAATTGTCAGTAAATTCATGTAACAACCTTCATAATTTATATGTAATTTTCCACATAACACTATATCTATCAATCTGTCAGTCTGTCTATTTATCTAGTTGTCTATCTCTACATCTCTCCATCTATCCAAATGTACTACTTCACTACCATGTAATACAGAGAGTACAACTTTACCTCTCTCTCTCACACACATACACACACTCACAAATACATGCACATAATAGAGTTTAGAGATGTTAACCTCTCTAAACTTAATTTATTACATTGTCTACATTTTCTTATATAAAGTATATCTCTGCATATTTCTCATTATATAACACAATATATATTTTATCTCTCTGTATTTCACAAATACATAACACTATATATATATATATATATATATATATATATATATATATAACACGAGCAACATAAAAGATTTTATATAAATCAAACATTTTTTGGAATAAAGATATAAAAGAAAAGACTTAATCAGTAATGGAACACAAGAAGACCATTAAAATAAACCAAAACCATAGACTATTCTACACCAATGTATTCCCAGCATCCAAAAAATGGTGGCACCAGTTAACAAGAAATACAAACCAAAGAAAGACAACTCTCTTCAATATCTCAGAATCATCTAGAAATGTCTGGCAAATTCTCTTCTTTGTGATGACAATTAAACTCAGTTCAGCTAGTCCATTTCCAATTTCTGATTCTTCAGTGCCAAATGTGGATTTTGCTTACATTTCACCAAATTCTTTAACTTTACCAAACCAGACGTTATGGCTTGGTTTCTTGCCAGCCATGCTTCTTGGAGGCGGTGGCAAGAGGTCAGCTGGTGCACTGACCACAGCCATTGAAGATGTAAACCAAAGTAAAGAATTCACCAGGAATGGTATAAAGCTTGGTTTCTGTTACTATGATGCTAAAGGAAATTCTTTGGCTGCCTTGAAAGCCATGACAGCATTATACATGAAGGGTGTGTCTGCTTTCATTGGACCAGAAGGTACTTGTAACTATGAAGCTGCCCTAGCAACAGCCTGGAATATTCCATTGATTTCCTATGTAAGTAGATATTTTGGTTTTGTTTACAGAAGAGCAAAGTCGCAGATTGAAGGGTGATTGTGTTGGTGAGGCGTTGGATACTGAAACATCTGATGAGTGGAACAGATGAACTGAGTTATAGGAGAGACAAACTGAAGTATCAGACATCAAGCTTAGGCAGTGGACAGACAGGGTGAGGCTTAGGACAGGCAAGCTGTTGTACAGGACAATAAGCTTAGGTGTTAGCCAACAGACTGAGGTATCAGACAAGTTTAGATGGTGGATACCCAAACTGGGGTGTTAGACAACAAAACTGCAGTATAGGACAAGTTTAGGTGTGGACAACAAGCTTAGGAGTCAGACAACAAGTTTAGGTGTTTGATAAACAAACTGAGAGGGAGGATAACAAACTGAGACATAGGACAACAAACTAAAGTTTCAGATAGATAAATGGCTGAACTGTCAAACAGACAACAAGCTGAGGTACCTGTGAAAAATCTGGGATATTTATCAAATAGCTGAGGTACAGGCCAAGTAGCTTTGAAACAGCCAAGGTACCCAACAAACAGCTGATGTATTTATGGAAATAGCTGAGATGTTTGAGAAACAGATTGTTAAAGTGGAGTGTTGGGCAAACAGCTAGAGTGTTGAACAAATAGCCAAGGTGTGAGACAGTCAAGGGTTGTTGGATAGATAGCTGGGTTAATTGAACAGATGGCTGGGGTGTTGGAAAAACAATTTACTGTGATAGATAAACAAACAGCTGGGATGTTGGACAGACAGCTGAGGTGTTTGGAAAAACAGCTCAGGTGTTGGACATACAGCTCAGATGTTTGATAAGCAGCTGGGGTATTTAAGATACAAATAGCTGAAGAGTTGGATAAACAGCCAGCCAGTGTTGGAGACACACACAGCTGCTAGAACTACCAGCTAATTATCCTTTGCTCTCATTAATTTACAAATATAAATTAAAATTATTAGATGCTATTCCAGCAGGGCAATCAAACAATATCTATTATTTCTCATATTCATGTGTCTTCCATTACAGAAATGTTCCGAAGAGGTTCAAATGAAACAAAACCATTTGCTCACATTTGCCAGAACTCAGCCATCAACATCCAAAGTAAGTGAATCGATTATTGCACTTCTGCAACATTATCAATGGTTTCAGTTTGTTATTGTGGTTGGTAGTCGTCCAATCTGGCAGGAGACGGCTGATGCTCTCACTAAACTGGCGGCCAAAAACAACTTCACGGTTCGGGATGTTGCACACTTTGACGAACCCTACATAAGTGGTGGTGGTGTACGTAAGATCGTCATGGACACCTATGAAAATACTCACAGTAAGAAAGACTCACTATTATCTGTGTTTTATTTTTGGTTTTTGTTCATTTTCCCCCTGATAACATTATTATTATTATTTTTTATTTTATTTGCTGTGTCTGGAGAAAGAGGCAGCATCTATGGCACTTTGCATGTCTTTCAAGAAATGGTGAAGTTGTTCATGTTAATGTTCTGAATAAATCATTGAAGGCAGACATCAGTCTGCCGGAACGATATGAGCACAGAGGAGATTCCAGTGGGATGAGGTTCAAGGGAAGAAAGGATTGGGTATAGGGGTTAGAGTGGGGGAAGGAGGATGTGGATGAGCAATTGGAAGCCGCTGCTGAAGTTGTTGCTGTTGCTGCTATTGTTGTTGTTGCTATTGTTTTGTTATAGTTGTTGTTATTGTTGTCGCTATTGTTTTTTTGTTGTTGTTACTGCTATTGTTTTGTTGCTGTTACTATTGTTGTTGTTGTTGTTGTTGCCTTTGCTGTCTTTGTTGCTGCTTCTGTTGTTGTTGAAACAAAGAAAATGTTAAAACCACGACAAAGTCATTATGTAAAGCCATGTGAAAATTTTAAAAAATTCTTCAATACAATGGTCCAACCTGTCACTCCCCACTTCAGCATAATGGGCCATTCCATTACCCATTTATCAGCACAATTTAGGAAACTGAAAGAACAACGTTTCATGTTCAAACTCGAAACCATGGCATTGACGGGTCTAAATGACTGTTTTCCTACACCACTTAGTTCACTAATCCCATTCTTATCCTTAAACTCATATCTCAGCTCAATTTTTTACTCTACTTCATCCTCACCTGCTTCTCTTCTTTTCATTTTTCTATCCTTCTCCTTCCCTCACCTCTTTTCTCTTGACCCTTGAAGGAATAAAAAGGTAAAGTCGACCTCAGCAGGATTTGAACTCAGAATGTAGACAGTCAGAACTAATACAACAAAGCAATTTATATGACACTTTTACAACTCTGCTAATGTATCACTCGAGGCTGTGAGGTGTATGCATGGCCATGTGGTTAAGATGCTTGCTTCCCAATTGCATGGCTTTGGGTTCAGTCCCACAGCATGGCACCTTGGGCGAGTGTCTTTCATTATAGCCCAGGACTGACTAAGGTCTTGTGAGTAGATTTTGTAGAGAGATATTGAAAGAAGTCAGTTGCATGTGTGTGTGTGTGTGTGTGTGTGTGTGTGTGTAAATTATTAAGGTGGCTATCTGCAATTTAAAAACCAAAAGGTCCAAGTACAAACATCACTAAAGTGACTAAAGGTGCAGATCAGCAGCAGCATTGCTAGAAACAAGAGTCAAAACAACTCTTAGCCATGGGCAAAGTACTTATCTATTGACTGACAAGGGAGACCAACCTCCCTATAGCAAGCGAGGAGTGTCAAATCATGAGTTAATCCTCATCAGTGACACTTACTCTGTTGCCTTGGGTTAAATGGAGCTTGCTTTGTCAGTTTATAGCAAATACCATAGCAATCATTTACTGATTCAGTAAACTGAGTGTATTTGGAGGCGCAATGGCCCAGTGGTTAGGGAAGCGGACTCGCGGTCGGAGGATTGTGGTTTCGATTCCCAGACCGGGCGTTGTGAGTGTTTATTGAGCAAAAACACCTAAAGCTCCACGAGGCTCCGGCAGGGGGTGGTGGCGACCCCTGTTATACTCTTTCGCCCCTGCTTTCTCTCACTCTTTCTTCCTGTTTCTTGAGTAACGCTGCGATGGACTGGTGTCCCATCCAGCTGGGGGGAACACATACGCCATAGAAACTGGGAAATCGGCCCCATGAGCCTGGCTAGGCTTTGAAAGGGCACATAAATAAATAAATAAACTGAGTGTATATTTGTGTATTCGTGTCTCCATGTCTTCACAGTGTGTGATAATTGCAAAATTGTAAAATAAGTTTACTAAACAGAACAGGAGGAGACATATGAGATTGAGAGTCACTGAAGAGATCACGGGATATGTGACAAAAGATTTAAGGCAAAGGGCAATAAAATAAGAACAAGTGAAGAATGAGTTTATAGTGTGAGTTTATTTGGTTAAAAAAAAAATAAGTGTCAAAAGCAGCATCATTTATATCCAGTGTTCTACAAAAATATATCTAGTCATGGAGAAATATCTCCTTGCATGGAAACAGGAAATGGTTGGTGACAGGAAGAGCATCTGGCCATATAATATCTTGAAAATCTGACTCAACAGACTCCAATTGTCTTTGCAAGCATGGACAATTGAACATTAATATGACAATGAAATGATATACAACAGAACTATTTCAATCAATTCTTTTCCTATATCGATTAGGCTAATTGGTAAAAGCCATCTTTGTCTAAATATATTTTTTAATTAATTACCCACCTTAATGTTGTGCTGTCAGTTTATATATTTTTAGGGGACCATCATGCTCTTACTGAATTTGTACGGACACTGAAGTCTATGGGGCTGACAGACAGTGGGGACTATGTCACCATAGGGGTCAATGATCAACCTGATGACCCCGCAAAAAGAATAAAGTATTTCATTTTTGGTAAGTTGTTGATGTTGTTGTTGTTGTTGTTTTAGCCCCAGGTCAGTCCTGCTCAGGTAGATCTTCAGTCAATGATGTCCCATACATGATCATGCTAAGTATTTAGTTGTAGTGGTAGTAGTAGTAATTAGTGTTGACGGTGGTATTATTTGTAGTCAGTAGTTGTAATAGTTAGTAGTAGTAGGGGTGGTGGTAGTAATATTAGTTTTGACTGGGTGTTAATAATAGTTAGTAGCAGCAGTAGTAGTAGTAGCTGTGGTGGTAGTAATAGGTAGTAGTAGCAGTAGTCAGTGGTAGTAGTAGTAGTAGAGGTGGTGATGGTGGTGTTGGTAGTGGTTGTTGTAGTTGCTGTGTGTTAGTGGTGGTGGTGTTGGGAGTGTTGGTGGTGTGATGGTGGTAGTGGTTGTAGTTGTGCTGGCTTTGTGGGGGGGGGTATCAGTAGTATAATGGTGGTGATGGAAGTAGTAGTAGTAAGAGTGGTGGTGGTGATGATTATGGTGGTAGTAGTGGTGATGATAATGATGGTGGTGTAGTAGTACTAGTGGTGGGAGTGGTCTTAATGGGGTGGGGTGTTGACGGAAGTGGTGTTGATGGTGGTGGTGGTGTTGGTGGAGGTGGTGGTGATGTTGATGGTTGCGGTGGTGTTGATGGTAGTGGTAGTGGCAGTAGTGATAGTGTTGATGGTAGAGGTATTGATGGTGGTGGTGGTGGTGGTGGTGTTGATGGTGTTGGTGATGCTGATGGTAGTGGTGGTAGTGGTGATGGCAATGGTGGTAATGACTATAAGGTGATGACAACGATAGTGATGGTGTAATAGTACTGCTGCTGCTGCTGGCGGTGGTGACATTGGTTGTAACGATTATGGTGGAGACGATGGTGGTGGTGGTATTAGTAGTTCTTTTGGAGGTACTATGTTGCAATAAATCTCCCCTTCATGGCTTCAATGCTTTTATTAATTCATCATTAGTAACGAAACAATCTGACATTAGATAACAAGCTATATCTTACTCTCTCTCTCTTTCTCTCTTTCAGTGAAGGCCTCTGTTAATATTCCCCCCATCAAGTAGGGCGGTGGTTTACCATTTATCCATACTGTGACAGACAGAATGCCTTGCATTCCTTTATGATGCGTAGTAGTCTTAATGCATTGCCCAGTGTAACATCATCTTTTGGTCCCCTTGCGTGCCTTTGGTTCTGTCCAGTCTGTTGCAGATATTCAGATGAGGTCTTCAGTTTGGGGTTACATCTCTTCTTTTCTCCCTTCAGTTTTGGAGTCCCTGAGAAAATAAAGGGACCACAGATGCTGCCCTTTTGTTCCTGAATAAATGGTAGAAGGGAAAAAACAAAAAAACAAAAAATGTAAATGTTTAGAGTTCAAATCTTATCAAAGTCGATTTTCTTAATCCTTCTGGGGTCAATAAAATAACCTGTCAAATACTGGGATTATTAGGGCACTGCTGATGAAGAGGATTGACCTGCAAAAGTACTGTGCTGGTGTCACGTAAAAATCACTTGTGCCAGTGCCACATTAGAGCCCTGGTGATGGTGCCATATTAAAAGCATCCAGCACACTCTGTAAAGTGGTTGGCCTTAAGAAGAGTATCCAGCCATAGAAACCATGCCAAATCAGACTGAAACCTGGTGCAGCTCTCCAGCTTACCAGTTCCAGTCAAACAGTCCAACCCATGCCAGCATGGAAAAAAGACGTTAAATGATGATGATGATGATGGTGATGAACTAATGATACTCCTTCCCACCCAGCTGGATTCCCCTAATGTGACCTACTAAGACAATGAATATTGTCCAACCACTTTGTTCTTGGTCTACTCCTTGGTCTCCTGCCAGTCATGGAGGCAGAGTCCTCGGGTACCTCCTCCATAGAGTCCTATCAGAAGCCATTACACATTTCGGTTAGAGTCCCAAATGTGACTAACTGAGACTATGGGTATTATCCAACCATCTCATTCTTGGTCTACCCTTAGGTCTCCTGCCAGTTGGCATGGCTTGAAGAACCAGTTTTAGCATTCTTTCCTGTAACATTCTAACCACATGTTCATAGTACTGGAGCTGTGACTTCTTAGTGTGGAGATGTAGTGGCTCTGCCTGGAGAGACTCTCTGATGTCTGAGTTACACACCCTATCAAGTACGTTGCTCGAGAAATCTTTCAGAGGAACCCCACTTTGGCCATTTGTATTCACAATCATACTATTTGGTCACTAACCAGCATTCAAGATAAGGATATGAATTAGATTGACCTGTGGTGCTGGTGTGGAAGTGGTATCAAGACTGGTGAGTGTAGGATTGGTCAGCTGATATTTGCACATTTGGCACATGGTGCTACATGGTGCTACATGGTTCATCAGAAGGTGGCCTGCAGCATGCACAGAATGAGAGAATGATTAAAATATTTGTTCTGTTTTCTTTTTTTTTTTTTTGCAGAACCCTTTGAGAAGAAAGAATCTCTAACAATGAATGAGATAAAAGCATTTCAGTCAGTGTTAATAATGGCACCAAGAGGTCCCAGTAACCCCAATTGGGATTCATTCCTAGAAAGAACTCGCCAAAATCTTGGCAGAGAACCTTTCTACGTTCCCTCATTGCCTTTCAAAAAAAATCCCGTGAGTAAAGATTCTTTACTGTAAAAGTTAAATAATGTTGTTGTTGTTGCTGCTGCTGTTTTTGTTGTTGTCTAACCCAAGGCAAACCATGTTTGAGTATACCTATGATGAAAGGTGTTCTACCCTTGACCATTCTGGTGCAGACGCAGCTATGTGGTCAAGAAGTCTATTTTGAAGCCATGTGGAAAGTTGGGCAAGTGTTTTGTGCTATAGCCCTGGGCCAACCAATGTACTATGAGTAACTTTAGTAGAAGCACTGTGAAGAAATACACCATATGTGTGTGTGAGTGTGTATGTATATATATATATGTGTGTGTGTGTGTGTGTGTGTGCACGCAGTAGAAATTATATTGGTCTCTTTCTCTCTGTCTCTCTCTCTCATATATATATATATATATATATATATATATATATATATATACATATATATATACATACATGCATATACATACATACATGCATGCATACATACATACATACATACATACATACATACACACATGCATATATATATATATATATATATATATATATATAAAGCAAAGTGGAGAGAAACTTTTGCATATATTCGAAAAATATTACTTGTACTTCATTAACAATAATATCTGCTAGATAAGGAAATATCTTATTAACCTCTTATATCATCAATTCACCAGAGATTGTATAACAAATGTAAATAAATTCTAATTTATGTAATGGACTTCAGACAGTATTATGGTATTGACAGACATATTTATATATGTATTAATAAGGTAATTTAACAGCAGACTTCATCTCAAAGAATTCAATTTCATATCTTTATGTTCTGCTTTACACCCAGTTTGACTTTGTTTCACCCTTCCCAGCTTCCAAAGTTGATGAGAATACTAAATAAAATACTCGGGTTATATTCCACTAAATCCCATGGAGAAGGACAGTGGAAAAGGAAAGGAATCAAGCTGGATGGTCATCATGGAATTTGGCAAGAAAACTTGCAACACAGAGAGATAAATAGAAAAGCATGGAGGCCTTATGTGCCAGCTGGCACAAAGAGGATTGAAAAATAGATAGAAATCCCCGTAACCTTTTAGTACTTAATACAGCTTTATCCAGCAAAAATATTCGATCTGTTTTACATTCAAACCAACTAAATCTGGCCTCTTGTACCTACCCTACAATGTCATTTTAAAAATAAATAATCACATAATTGGAATTTCAAAGCTATGAGATACTCTTTTACTTGTTTCAGTCATTTGACTGCGGCCATGCTGGAGCACCGCCTTTAGTCGAGCAAATCGACCCCAGGGCTTATTCTTTGTAAGCCTAGTACTTATTTTATCGATCTCTTTTGCCAAACCGCTAAGTTACGGGGACGTAAACACACCAGCATCGGTTGTCAAGCGATGTTGGGGAGACAAACACAGAC
Source organism: Octopus bimaculoides (assembly GCF_046866305.1). NCBI lineage: Eukaryota > Metazoa > Mollusca > Cephalopoda > Octopoda > Octopodidae > Octopus > Octopus bimaculoides. Next base: position 12,516,441 of record NC_142950.1, read on the forward strand.
ACACAAACACACATATATATATACATATACATATATACGACAGGCTTCTTTCAGTTTCCGTCTACCAAATCCACTCACAAGGCTTTGGTCGGCCCGAGGCTATAGTAGAAGACACTTGCCCAAGGTGCCACGCAGTGGGACTGAACCTGGAACCATGTGGTTGGTAAGCAAGCTACTTACCACACAGCCACTTGAAAACAACATGAATAAATAAGCATTACATTTGACAGAGGAATCTGAACGCTAATGGGTTAAATTCGGTGGTGATCCAGAATGATCACAGTTATCTATTTACCAATCTTCCTTCTCTCTCTTTTCTTTCTCTAGATATCCATTCATGCTGCATACCTGTATGATGCCATCCAGGTCTACAGTCGAGCCGTTCTTGAATCTTTCTTGGAAGGAAGAAATATTTCTGATGGGAAACTTATTACTAGTAAAATAAGGTCCAGATCATTTGAAAGTACGTATTCCAGATTGAAAGTACAGATTCCTGGGTATAAGAAGAATGACTCTTCAGTTTTGTAGAAGATATAGGTAGTAGAGAGATGGATATGGTGACATTCAGTCATAGCCTGAGTGATGTATGTATGTATGTATGTATGTATATATATATATATATATATATATATATATATATATATATATGCAATAATAGGATAAACTCTTATATAAGAATCTATCAAGTAGCTATCGAGAAAGAAATTCATAGGGAAGAATCTACCGTTTTTCCCTAAATCATATTTATCTATTTATATATATATATAAGGGCATAACTATACAACAATGCCTCACGTTAACTACCGTAATAAACACATTTTTACCGAATGCGAGGAAATGCAGCCTTCAAAGAAGCTAACCTTTTAAAAACAGACTTAACTCGCAAGGCAAGCTTCTTTGAAGGATGCATTTCCTTGGATTCTGTAAAAATGTGTTTATTACAGCAGTTAATGTGAGGTATTCTTGTATAGTTATGCCCTTATATATATATATATATATATATATATATATATATATATATATATATATGATATATATGTCCCTTTGGTGTTTAAACTGGTCATATCTGGCCTAAATATTCTTTCTGCTTTATGTTCAAACTGGCCAGATCTGGTCCCTCACATCTATCCAACAATATAATTTATATAATTCCAAAAATATGCAATCATATTATCAAACTGTCGAAGCTATGAGATAATGCATGATAAATTCAAAATAATGTAAATAAATAAGCATTACATTTAACAGAACAATCTGAATGTTATAGGGATACAGATGTATATATATGTATATATATATAAAAAAAAATACAAAAAATGGGACAAGAATGCAAAACATCCAGACAGATGATACAAAAAAGGGACAAGTAAAAACAAGGACAGGTCATTTGGAGTTTTCTTTCCTCAGTCGAGTTCCAAATTATCTTTGCAATTTCAGCTGGTTACACTTGAGATTGCTCCAATCTGGCCATCCCTAAGGAAAAACTAAGCTAAGAGCACTGATATATATGTGTGTGTGTGTGTGTGTGTGTGTGTGTGTGTGTGTGTGTGTGTGTGTGTGTGTGTGTGTGTGTGTATGTATATATCTATGTGTGTGTGTTTTTGTGTTTGTCCCCACCACTACTTGACAACCAGTGTTGTTGGTCTGTTTATGTTTCCCTAATTTAGCAGTTCAACAAAAAAGACCGATAGAATAAGTACTAGGCTTAGAAAAATACTGTAGCCAGTTCATTGCAATTCTCGGCAGTGCCCCAGCATAGCCACAGCCCACTGACTGAGAAAAGTAAATGAGTAGATACATGTGCGCGCACGCGCACACACACACACACACACACCTTTTATCTTTTTCTTGTTTCAGTTATTCAACTGTGGCCATGCTGGGGCAGCACTTTGAATTTTTAGTCAAATGAATTGACCCCAGTACTTATTTTTAAAGCCTGGCACATTTTCTATCATTCTTTTTTTTTTCTGAGCTGCTAAGTTACAGGGATACAAACACACCAACACTGGTTGCCAAGCAGTGGTGGAGGGACAAACGCAGACAGAAAGACACACACACAGATATACATACATACATACATACATACATATATATATATATATATATATATATATACAGTGGGCTTCTTTCAGTTTCCATCTACCAAATCCACTCACAAGGTTTTGGTTGACCCAAGGCTATAATAGAAGACGCTTGCCCAAGGTGTCACACAGTGGGATTGAATCCAGAACCATGTGCTTGGGAAGCAAGCTTCTTACAACACACCCATGTCTCCACCTACATATATATATATATATATATATATATATATATATTATGTATGTATATATGTTGTATTCAAATATTGCACTTTGATCAGCTTTTCAATTTATATGACCAGGTATTCAAGGTTATTCAGTGTACATTGATGAGAATGGAGATGCCAAAGGAAACTACACAGTGCTGAGTTTACAGAAAGATGTCTCCAAACCATTCCATATGTTTCTTGACCAAGTGGGAAGTTTCGAGATGACCTCGAAGGAGAGCGGAACACCTGTAATTTTTTTACAATATTATTTACTGTTATTTAAGCTTTTAAACCAGTGAAACTATATTTGATATTTGTAACAATGGTGTAATATTTCTAAATATTTACTTTAACTCTAGGATAATACTGACTTATCTTTCTCCTTCCCCTGAGTGACATCTTGTGACTCTATATCTCATTTTTAGCTCCTTTTCATATCTTCCTTCAATGTCTGCCCACCACTTTGACACACATAACATCCATCCCTACATACCTCTAACATCCATCTCTATCACTGTGCATCTCTCTCTCCCTCTCTCTATTTCCTCTTTCTACTCTCCCACACAGCACATCCTTTGAGTGATATCTAATGAGTGTCTCATCTTAAACTCCTTTCCATATCTGCCTTCAATGTTTACCCTCACTTTGTCACTCACAATATCCATCCTTAAATATCTCTAACATCCGTCTCTATCACTGTGCATTTCTCTCTCTCTCCCCTTCCCTCCCTCCTCCTATTTTCTCATTTATCTACAGTTTTATTATACAGTTTAGATACTCTGCATATTTTGCGTACTCCCAATAATCACTTTCTTGAGCCACTCCTGTTTCTCTCACCTTCACCTCCCATCAAACCACTACTTACTGTCAGCCATATTTCCACTCTTGTTCAATCTTCACTACATTCGTCTCTAACCCCCTGGCTCCATCACTAACCCCTTATAACTCTCTTCTCTCACTCCGCTCAACAACCAGTGTTGGTCTGTTTATGCACCTGGCCTAAATATTCTGTTTGTTTTATGTTCAAACTGGCCAGATCCAACCTCTCACACCTACCATACAATGTCATTCTAAAAATATACAATCTTATCATCAAAATCTTGAAACTATGAGATAAAGCATGATTATCTGAATGCTAAAGGGTTAAGACAGAAAAGTGAACCTTAAAAAGTCATAAATAGGAAAAGGCACACTTCAAAATTAGTGTTAGTGAATTTTGAACCAAATTAGAATCTTTGAAGGTTGTAGTGTCCCAATAGATAGCAACAAGCATGGGTAGTTTATTCCACGCTTTGACAATTCTCTGTATAAACATAATATAGTACTTCCATTCCATAAATTAGGGAGTCATTGGAACCTTAATGGAGATGTATTTTTATCTTCATGTCTTTTCATTCTTTAGAAATATCGTCCACTTCGTGACATTTGGTGGGTGAAAGGCAAGAAACCTACTGGAGAACCTGATTGTGGTTTTGATGGCATCAAGTGTATTGCCAAAATAGGTAGGTAGAACATTCTTTGTTTTGTAATTCCCAAGCCAACCCCAGGATGAACAGATCATTGAAGGTATTTCAGCCCCAAAACAAACTGGTGGCTTATTATTTTCAGCCATAATATTCCAGTGTTGGTTGGAGTCATCTACTCAGTAGTTGATGATGATGAAGATGGGAGAAAAAGATTACTTATTAAAATCATCATCATCATCATCATCATCATTAAATACACACATATATACATATACACACATATATACATTCACATTCATACACACACATTTGCATAAGAAGTGGTATCAAAAAGTTCCTGGACTAGTTCTGTAGCACACCAACAGATGGCAGCACATGGTTGCATGTGCAGTAAGAGCTAGAAGTGACCTTGTGCCTTCAGTAGAAAGGATTATTATTATTATTATTATTATTATTATTATTATTATTATTATTATTATTATTATTGTTATTACTTTTATTATTGTTTTATGTTTGACTTTTGCTTTGCATTTGTACAACTTGGCTCCAAGTCTCACCCAGAGACCTCAAGAGACAAGTTAGAAGTTCATGTTGGTGTTATGCCTAGGGTGTCATATATTTGGTTTTGTACATAGTGTTGTTCTAGAGAATGTTTAAGAAGCCATATGAATATTATGTGCTTGTTTTAAAATTTGAGATTACATAGAAAGTATTTTGCATTGGATATTATTATTTTTTTAATTTATTTATTTATTTATTTATTTATTTTTTTCTAGACTGGTTAGTTGTCGTTGTCTGCAGTGTTGTGACCACATTGGTTTTCATGATTGGAATTCTAGCAGTCAGGTAAACCAATAAATTTTCAATTTGAAACTAATTTCAATAAAGTTTAACCCTTTAGCATTGAGATTACTCTGTCAAATGTAATGCTTATTTATTCACATTGATTCAAATTAATCATGCATTATCTCATAGCTTTGAAATTTTCAATGATGAAATTGTTTATTTTTAAAATGACATTGTAGCGTAGGTGTGAGAGGGAAGATCTAGCCAGTTTGATCATAAACAGGCAGAATATTTAGGCTGTACATGGCCAATTTAAATGCTTTCAATGATGGGATTGTTTATTTTTAAAATGACATTGTAGGGTAGGTGTGAGAGGGCAGATCTAGCCAGTTTGATCATAAACAGGCAGAATATTTAGGCTGTACATGGCCAATTTAAATGCTTTCAATGATGTGATTGTTTATTTTTAAAATGACATTGTAGGGTAGGTGTGAGAGGGCAGATCTAGCCAGTTTGATCATAAACAGGCAGAATATTGAGGCTGTAGATGGCCAATTTAAATGCTTTCAATGATGTGATTGTTTATTTTTAAAATGATATTGTAGGGTAGGTGTGAGAGGGCAGATCTAGCCAGTTTGATCATAAACAGGCAGAATATTTAGGCTGTACATGGCCAATTTAAATGCTTTCAATGATGTGATTGTTTATTTTTAAAATGACATTGTAGGGTAGGTGTGAGAGGGCAGATCTAGCCAGTTTGATCATAAACAGGCAGAATATTTAGGCTGTACATGGCCAATTTAAATGCTTTCAATGATGAAATTGTTTATTTTTAAAATGAAATTGTAGGATAGGTGTGAGAGGGCAGATCTAGCCAGTTTGATCATAAACAGGCAGAATATTTAGGCTGTACATGGCCAATTTAAATGCTTTCAATGATGAAATTGTTTATTTTTAAAATGACATTGTAGGGTAGGTGTGAGAGGGCAGATCTAGCCAGTTTGATCATAAACAGGCAGAATATTTAGGCTGTACATGGCCAATTTAAATGCTTTCAATGATGAAATTGTTTATTTTTAAAATGACATTGTAGGGTAGGTGTGAGAGGGCAGATCTAGCCAGTTTGATCATGAACAGGCAGAATATTTAGGCTGTACATGGCCAATTTAAATGCTTTCAATGATGTGATTGTTTATTTTTAAAATGACATTGTAGGGTAGGTGTGAGAGGGCAGATCTAGCCAGTTTGATCATAAACAGGCAGAATATTGAGGCTGTAGATGGCCAATTTAAATGCTTTCAATGATGTGATTGTTTATTTTTAAAATGACATTGTAGGGTAGGTGTGAGAGGGCAGATCTAGCCAGTTTGATCATAAACAGGCAGAATATTTAGGCTGTACATGGCCAATTTAAATGCTTTCAATGATGAAATTGTTTATTTTTAAAATGACATTGTAGGGTAGGTGTGAGAGGGCAGATCTAGCCAGTTTGATCATAAACAGGCAGAATATTTAGGCTGTACATGGCCAATTTAAATGCTTTCAATGATGAAATTGTTTATTTTTAAAATGACATTGTAGGGTAGGTGTGAGAGGGCAGATCTAGCCAGTTTGATCATAAACAGGCAGAATATTTAGGCTGTACATGGCCAATTTAAATGCTTTCAATGATGTGATTGTTTATTTTTAAAATGACATTGTAGGGTAGGTGTGAGAGGGCAGATCTAGCCAGTTTGATCATAAACAGGCAGAATATTTAGGCTGTACATGGCCAATTTAAATGCTTTCAATGATGAAATTGTTTATTTTTAAAATGACATTGTAGGGTAGGTGTGAGAGGGCAGATCTAGCCAGTTTGATCATAAACAGGCAGAATATTTAGGCTGTACATGGCCAATTTAAATGCTTTCAATGATGAAATTGTTTATTTTTAAAATGACATTGTAGGGTAGGTGTGAGAGGGCAGATCTAGCCAGTTTGATCATAAACAGGCAGAATATTTAGGCTGTACATGGCCAATTTAAATGCTTTCAATGATGAAATTGTTTATTTTTAAAATGACATTGTAGGGTAGGTGTGAGAGGGCAGATCTAGCCAGTTTGATCATGAACAGGCAGAATATTTAGGCTGTACATGGCCAATTTAAATGCTTTCAATGATGTGATTGTTTATTTTTTAAATGACATTGTAGGGTAGGTGTGAGAGGGCAGATCTAGCCAGTTTGATCATAAACAGGCAGAATATTGAGGCTGTACATGGCCAATTTAAATGCTTTCAATGATGTGATTGTTTATTTTTAAAATGACATTGTAGGGTAGGTGTGAGAGGGCAGATCTAGCCAGTTTGATCATAAACAGGCAGAATATTTAGGCTGTACATGGCCAATTTAAATGCTTTCAATGATGAAATTGTTTATTTTTAAAATGACATTGTAGGGTAGGTGTGAGAGGGCAGATCTAGCCAGTTTGATCATAAACAGGCAGAATATTTAGGCTGTACATGGCCAATTTAAATGCTTTCAATGATGAAATTGTTTATTTTTAAAATGACATTGTAGGGTAGGTGTGAGAGGGCAGATCTAGCCAGTTTGATCATAAACAGGCAGAATATTTAGGCTGTACATGGCCAATTTAAATGCTTTCAATGATGAAATTGTTTATTTTTAAAATGACATTGTAGGGTAGGTGTGAGAGGGCAGATCTAGCCAGTTTGATCATAAACAGGCAGAATATTTAGGCTGTACATGGCCAATTTAAATGCTTTCAATGATGTGATTGTTTATTTTTAAAATGACATTGTAGGGTAGGTGTGAGAGGGCAGATCTAGCCAGTTTGATCATAAACAGGCAGAATATTTAGGCTGTACATGGCCAATTTAAATGCTTTCAATGATGAAATTGTTTATTTTTAAAATGACATTGTAGGGTAGGTGTGAGAGGGCAGATCTAGCCAGTTTGATCATAAACAGGCAGAATATTTAGGCTGTACATGGCCAATTTAAATGCTTTCAATGATGAAATTGTTTATTTTTAAAATGACATTGTAGGGTAGGTGTGAGAGGGCAGATCTAGCCAGTTTGATCATAAACAGGCAGAATATTTAGGCTGTACATGGCCAATTTAAATGCTTTCAATGATGTGATTGTTTATTTTTAAAATGACATTGTAGGGTAGGTGTGAGAGGGCAGATCTAGCCAGTTTGATCATAAACAGGCAGAATATTTAGGCTGTACATGGCCAATTTAAATGCTTTCAATGATGAAATTGTTTATTTTTAAAATGACATTGTAGGGTAGGTGTGAGAGGGCAGATCTAGCCAGTTTGATCATAAACAGGCAGAATATTTAGGCTGTACATGGCCAATTTAAATGCTTTCAATGATGAAATTGTTTATTTTTAAAATGACATTGTAGGGTAGGTGTGAGAGGGCAGATCTAGCCAGTTTGATCATAAACAGGCAGAATATTTAGGCTGTACATGGCCAATTTAAATGCTTTCAATGATGTGATTGTTTATTTTTTGAATGGCATTGTAGGATAAGTGTGATAGGGTGGATCTGGTAGGTTTGAATACAAAACCCGTAGAATATTTCAACCAGATATGACTTGTTTTGATGCTAAAGGATTAAGGGTCAATTAAGGGTTGATTTATAAGATTTATCTTGGGTCTCCAATCCTATGGAAAATCCTACCCATAATTAACGGGTTAGCTAATTACTCATTAATTCTCTAATGTTTCTTTATTTTAATTCATTCATTTAAGGAAGAGTATAAGTAGTATTCCTAGCTAATTGTTTCCTTTTAATTCCGAGAGAAAGGAAGCAAACTTGATTCTTCACAGTGCTCCTAAGAGAAAGGTGTTGGGTGCATTCTACTAAATACACACACACACACACATGCACGTGTGTGAGAGAATGTGTGCAGAAATGGTTTGTTCATAGTGACCAAATGCATGTGCTGCACATTAGCTAACTCCCCCCATCACATCAACGTTGCCTGAACAAATGCATGATGTACCACACATCAGGTGTCAAAGTGATCGCAGAGCAAAGTGTGATGAAGTGTTTTGCTCAAGAACACAACACACCACTCGGTCTAAAGATTGAAACCATGATCTTGCGATCATGAATGCATCACTAACCACTAGACCATGTACCTTATAAGATAATATGTTATAATATAATGTGATATGTGTGGTGTTGAACTGGCTAAATGAGCTAAATGCTTCGTGGCATTTTGCCTGTCTTTGTGTTCTGAGTTCAAATTCTGCCAAGGTCAACTTTGGCTTTCATCCTTTCAAGGTTGATAAAATAAGTACCAGTTTAGCACTGTGGTTGATGCAATTGACTTACAACCAATCTTGAAATTACCGGCTTTGTTCTAAAATTTGAAATCAATATTATGTGATATGATAGAATATAATATATTACAATGTAATATTATGTGATGATAATATAGTGTGGATTCCCAACCATATGACTCTAGGTTCAGTCCCACTGTGTGGCTCTTTGGGCAAATGTCATCTACTATAGCCTTGGGCCGACCAAGCCTTGTGAGTAGATTTGGCAGACGGAAACTGAGATAAGCCCATTGTGTGTGTATGTGTGTCTTTGTGTCTGTGTTTGTTACCCACCATCGCTTGACAACCAGTGTTGGTGTGTTTACATCCCTGTCACTAAGCAGTTCAGTAAAAAGAGATTGGTTGAATAAGTACCAGGCTTAAAAAAAGTTATAAATAAGTACTGGAGTTGATTCATTTGACTAAAAATTCAAGGTAGTGTCCCAGCATGGCCTCAGTCTAATGGCTGAAGAGATAATATAATATAATTTAATATAATATAATATGATCTGGTGACCTGATTCAGAACGGTCAATTAATGATGTGAGATGATATAAACTTGCAAATACAAAATTATTGATGTATGTCATTGGTTTTCTGTCTTTTCCAGACATTATTCATATGAAAAAAAACTCGAACGACTCTTGTGGAAGATTAACTTCAAGGATATTGTCTTCCTGACATCTCCTGATGATGTCATGGATTTACCAAACAAGTCATCGGTAAGTTCTTTGGTATCTTACTAAAAGTGTATGGCATCTCCTTCACTGTTATATTATCAAGGGAATATAGGTGTCACCACTGAGTTATTTATTTAGCATCTGAGTTTGCAGGATGGGACAATATATCTAGATGAAGCAGAGAAAGAAATAATTACCGGTGGCTAAAATACATTTAGGATCTTTGTAATGAGATAAAAAACAAATTAAGTATGTATATCCTGGTCATGAATGTTCTTTTCTACTCTAGGCACAAGGCCTGAATTTTTTAGGGAGGGGGCCAGTCGATTAGCTCGACCCCAGTATGCAACTGGTACTTAATTTATCGACCCTGAAAGGATGAAAGGCAAAGTCGACCTCGATGGAATTTGCACTCAGAGCGTAAAAACAGACGAAATACTGCTAAGCATTTCGCCCGGCGTGCTAACGATTCTTATTTCTTTATTGCCCACAAGGGACTACACATAGAGGGGACAAATGGATTAAGTCGATTATATCGACCCCCAGTGCATAATTAGTACTTAACTAGTACTTAATTTATTGACCCCAAAAGGATGAAAAGCAAAGTCGACCTTGGTGGAATTTGAACTCAGAACGTAGCGGCAGATGAAATACCGCTGAGCATTTCGCCCGGCGTGCTAACGTTTCTGCCAGCTCACTGCCTTTCAGGTTATGAATATTGGCAATTGACTGAAAGAATACAGTCACAAATACAGTGTGTCCCAGAATTAAGAACCTATTTCAGTGAAATCGGATAATTTTTTTTTAGACTCAATTTTATTTATGTTTATCATGTTTAATATGTGTCAAAAGTGTATGAATTTTTAATTTTGTTTATAATTTTATAATTTTTATAATTTTTTCAATAATTTTCTTTTCATTCCTGTTGGATCCCACTTAGCTGTACATGACAGCTTTTTTTTTTTTTCAATTTGGCAGCATTCATTTTCTCTACTTCCATTCCCAGGGTGGAGCAATAGTTTAGCTGAACTTAAAGAACGCATTCAGTTAGCAATACAGGAGATAATTCCTGAAATACTTCAAAATGCGTTTCGCAATGCTAAGAATAGATTTGAATTTTGTAGGAATGCAGACAGAATATGTTGAAAAATTTCAATTAAGTTTTCATGTAAGATTTATAAATCTATTTGTTTTAGCACCATAAATAAATAATGAAGTATCAGGACCTGGCAGTGAACTATCTCTTCCAGCCTGTGACATTTGAGACATTTAGAGGGGTTGGGCCACTAATGGTGAGGTTCTTGTCATTGTTGGTGGCTCACCTTACTGAGGTGTCAGGTGATTCCTGTGAGGGTGCTTGGCTGTTCCAGTGCCTTAGCCTCGCAATCGACTGTGGTAATGCCGTGAGCCTGCTGGCTTGCTTCAGTAGGTTCTGTTGAACCCTGTGGTGTGTGACCAATTACTCTTTTACTCTTTTACTTGTTTCAGTCATTTGACTGTGGCCATGCTGGAGCATCGACCCCCAAGACTTATTCTTTGGAAGCCTAGTACTTATTCTATGGGTCTCTTTTGCTGAACCGCTAAGTTACGGGGATGTAAACACACCAGCATCGGTTGTCAAGCGATGTTGTGGGGACAGACACGGACACACACACATAAATATATATACATATATACAATGGGCTTCTTTCAGTTTCTGTCTACCAAATCCGCTCACAAGGCTTTGGTCGGCCCGAGGTTATAGTAGAAGACACTTGCCCAAGGTGCCACGCAGTGGGAATGAACCTGGAACCATGTGGTTGGTAAGCAAGCTACTTACCACACAGCCACTCCTACGCCTAATTGAGGCACTTGGTGCTACATTGATGTTTTTTCCTTCTTTTCTTTCTCCCCCCCCCCACCTTTTTTAAAAATTTATATAAATTATGCCATAAAATAGAAAGCAAAAAGAAAAAATTAAATGACAAACAAAATTCTGTCAGTTTTTTAAAAAATTTGCCTGACTTCATTGAAATAGTTTATTTGGGGACACTCTGTATAAATGGCTGAAATAAGGTTCCTTCAAAGGATCTAATGGATAGCAATATTCGAGGTGTGTAGCATGGAGTCTCTCCATGTCAAGCCACTACTTCTCCACAATGAAGGGTCACTAAGAATATGTGATTAGAATACCACAGGAAAAAATTGTGAAATGGATTCTACAAGCTGAGCCAACCAGTAGGAGAACAAGAAGCAGACCAAGAATGAGATGGTTGGATAATATCCATAGACCCAGTTGGTCATGTTCAAGAATCCATCCAGAGAGTCTAATAATGGTTGCTTCTGATAGAACCTTATAGAGAAGTATGTACTTAAGGACTCTACCTTGGTTTAGTCCTTCAGCTCATAAGATCCTGTTGGACTGTCCAACTCACACCAGCATTGAAAACAGATGTTAAATGATAATGATGATATGTTTGTAAATATAACCCAATTGTTATTGACGTAAGTGTTTCACAGGCTCCAGTCTATAGCCATATTGATGTACCATTTATTTTGCAGTTGAAAAAATCTATGACTCGCTGGAGCTTCTTGCAGCCAAACCCAAGCTCTGGTGCAACCCCTTCAAATGCCAAACCATTCTACAAAAGTCAGCAGGTATCAGTGAAATTCATTGGGAAGAAAAGTGTTGAGCTGACTCGTGCAATGAAGAGACGTATGCAACTGTTGAAAGAGATGCAACATGAAAATATCAACAGATTTATAGGGGCCTGTGTTGACCCACCAAACTGTTGCATTGTGCGACAATACTGTGCCAGGAATTTGGGGGTTTGTCATCTCTTTGGCTTCTTTCTTTCTTTCTCCGTTTTTACTTTTAGCCCTAGGTCAAACTTAATTTAGAAAATCTCTGATCACAAGCATTCCAATAATGAGTCACTTATCCTGATTCCTTAAGAGTACTTGAGATGACTACATCCAATGTGTTGTTTATTAAGTTGATGAGGTTCATTTGTTGTCTTTTAACTAATGACAAGACAATCCAACTATGACCATAGTTACCATCTCTTCTTCTGCAATAGTGTAACTCTAGACAACATTGTCCAATATGTCCTTTTAAAAAAACGACGATTTTACCTAGTCTCCATCTCTACAGTCATCACCCACTCTTCCCTATTCCCTACCAACTCATCATCAACCACCCTTTTCCACTATTTCCTACATTCACTCCCACCCTACCCCATCTCTACAGTCATCACCTACTCTTCCCTATTTTCCCTCTAACTCATCATCAACCACCCTTTTCCACTATTCCCTACATTCACTCTCACCCTTACCCCATCTCTACAGTCATCACCTACTCTTCCCTATTTTCCCTCTAACTCATTTATCCCCCTTACCCTATCTCTGCAGACATCGCCTACTCTTCCCTAATTTGTCTTGCTTTCACAATTATCATCAACTACCTCTCTACCCTTGTCAATATTCACTATATTTACCTCAGAAGCTAGAATGTGTCTGTCAGTGATGAAATACCAGTCTGTTAAATGGCCTTTTCTGGATGCAATCCTGGATACAAGTGTGTGTAGCAGCAGCACTGTTCAAGGGTGCTCTTCACTGAGAGTCTGAGGTGGCTGGTACATTCACTTTAAAAAAATTAGAGTGCTCAGAGCGAGCTCTGCTGGCTTGCATATAAAAAGCACGGAATGATGGTCCCAGATGTGAGTGTAATACTCCATTGTGGGTCTCACTTGAAACTCGCAGAGAGTCAGCTACTGTTAGAGTCTGAAATACCTTCTAGCCTTTCTGTGGTGTTGAAGCTTCCTACAGTCTTACTTTCTAATTTAACAACCATGTTGGAAACCTGTATTTTTTTCTTTTGCTATCTTGCAGGAATTGTTACACAACAAAGATATCCGTCTCGACAATATGTTTATATCTTCATTAGTAGCAGACTTAATTAAGGTAAGAGCTGACAAAGAATTCTGGCAATTCTTCTGTCATTTTGACTGAAAGCTGAGGAACATTTTTACATTTTTAAAAATACTAATTCTTAGCATTCAGATTTCTCTGTCAAATGTAAAGCTTATTTATCCACACTGTTTTGAATTAACCATGCACTATATTGTAGCTTTGAGATTTTGATGATGTTATTGTATATTCTTAGAATGATGCTGTAGGGCAGGTATGAGACACCAGATCTAGCCACTTTGAACATAAAACTGGTAGAATATTTGGGTTAGATATAGATGGTTTAAATGCTAAAAGGTTAAAGTACTGGAAGACATTAGTTGTAATGTGTAAACTATTGAGGTTTTTTTCTATTTTTTAAAAATTTATGTTATGTCAGAGACTTTGTGAATGTTAGAATCATTGATTATAGGGTTTTCAATGGTTCAATTATTGGTTTACAAGATTTTCACCTTTTTATAAAGGTTTCTTTCAAAGACTTTTCAGGAAGGGTTTGTAAAAGGTTGATAGTTGCAATAGAGATATTAGTCTCTCTCTATCACCTTTCAACATAATTATATCTGAAGAAACAGTAGAACAATTAACAACATAATAAAAATAAATTTTATTTTTGATGATGTTTGGTTTTACAAATCCTGTGTCATTCAGCTTAGCAGCCACTGATTAACTTGTAATTGGTATTGGAAGGTTAAGAGCTTCCTTGATGCATGCCAGAGGAGCAAGTAGCTATCACATCGATGGCATCTTGGTGAAGAGTGCTTTGTTGAGGAGCAAGGTGTTGTCACGTCGAAGGCATCACGCTCAAGAGGGTTATAAAATGAAAGTAACTCTTTAAGTACTAGTTTTACTACGCATGCGCGCTCGAGGGGCTTCCGGAAAGGCAAGTCCCTTGCGCATGTGCAGATAGTACTTCCTCAATGGCGGCTATAATTTCGCACCACTACAGGTTGAATAGTCCTCAAAATTTAGCTTCAACATAATTGTTTGTCTGTCTGTCTATCTGTCTGTCTATGTATCTGTCTATGTATTTATTTATCTATCAATCTCGGTCTGTCTGTCTGTCTGTTTGTTTATCTCTCTATCTGCCTCTGTCTATCTATCAGTCTGTCTGTTTATCTATTTATTGGTCTGTCTGTTTATCTGTCTATCCTCTGCCTGTCTATCACCTATCTGTTTGTCTGTCTGTCATCTGTCTGTCTGTCTATCTATCTATCTTTCAGAGTGTCTGTCTGTCTGCCTCAGTAGTATCAATATTGATTATGTCTCCTATAAACAAAATGCTCAGAACCAAAAGTTTGAACCAAAAGCATGGGATAAAATACCTCAGAGGTTGAGGGAGATTTGGCTGTTATTTCTAGAAAGATTGATTGCATCATCTCTTTCTCTTTCTCCTAATTAATCCCAATTAATCTTTCAGGGGATGTTGTACATCCACGACAGTGACATCATCTGCCATGGTAACCTAAAACCAAGCAACTGCCTTGTTGATGCCAGATGGGTCCTGCAGATAACTGACTTTGGTGTGAATACATTGGGAGAAGCTGAGGAGTGTTGCCTTGAATCTATGGAAGATGAGAAGTATTATAATCGTAAATACTAATAACCTTATTGTCAATTATTACTATTATTATGGTGGTGAGCCGGTAGAATCATTAACACACTAGACGAAATGCTTAGCAGTATTTTGCTCATTGCCATGTTCTGAGCTCAAATTCTGCTGAGGTCGACTTTGCCTTTCATCCTTTCGGGGTCAATTAAATAGGGACCAGTGAAGCACTGGGGTTGATGTAATTGACTTTTTCCCTTCCCCAAAATGGATGCCCTTGTGGAAAAATTTGAAACCATTATTATCATTATTATTATTATTTTTGTTGTTGTTGTTGTTATTATATTTCGTCCGTCACTACATTCTAAGTTCAAATTTCGCTGAGGTTGACTTTGCCTTTCATCCTTTCGGGGTCGATAAATCAAATACCATTGAAATACTGGGGTCGATGTAATTGACTACTCCCCTCACCCCCCAAATTTCAGGCCTTGTCTCTATAGTAGAAAGGATTATTCTTACTATTATTATTATTATTATTGTTATTATTGTTATTATTAAGGAAGTGAGCTGGCAAAATTGTTAGCATGCTGGACAAAATGCTCAGCAGTTTTTCATCCATCTTTATGTTCTGTGTTCAAATTCCACCAAGGTTGACTTTGCCTTTCATCCTTACAGGGGCAATAAATTAAATACCAGTGAAGTCCTGAGGTCGATGTAATTGACTTGACTCCTCCCCCCCAATTTTCAGGCCTTGTCCCTCATCCTTCCATTATTCCATTACTCCTGCTCATCATCAGAGATGCACATTTTGTCAGCCACTAAACAACATAGTCAAGGGATTAAGGTCAAACAACTGACAAGCAAATCTGAGATATTGAGCAGAATATTTTACTACAACAATATTTCTAATTCAGAAAATTTCAACCTTTTTCCTAATATGTTGCTAAGGGTCTTGAATGTTCTGCAGACATCTTTAATCACAAATGTCCAGTTGGTAAAAATAAGATGGAATTAAAATTTTAGTGAGAATGTGTTTGTAATATGAAAATTTTGTCTTTCCATGTTTTTAACCGATAAAGGTTTGCTATATACGGCACCAGAACTACTGAGAAGTGCTTGCCGAAACCTCAATGGTACTCAAAAAGGGGACAGTTACTCCTTTGCATTAATATTATATGAGATTCATACACGCCATGGGCCATGGGAGTCAACAAACTTGTCCAAGTGTGGTAAGTCTTACTCAAAAATCAAATTTCTCTTCCATTTCAAAACTATTTTCTTGCAATTTTCTTCTGTTGAGATGAAATATGCAGCAATGACACAAAAAGGGTATGTTCTCAAATACCCTATGCACCCTATATATATATATATATATCACATCACATCACACCAATACCCTCACATCACACCACGCCCACACTACAACTGACCAACTCCTTTCTCCCCTCCCCATTTTCACACTACATACGTCAAGATCACCAGCATTCTATCTCCCACACACACAGTCCCTCGTTCTTTGATCACCGTTTGTTATCTCCCCCTTTTCTTAGCTCTCCTGAAAAAAGAATTTCTAACTTCCGGTCAGCCATTATTAGCCATTATTATGATTGACTGTTGACTGAACACTATTCAATTTTTTTTCTCCGTGTTTTTCTCCTTGTCTCCGTATTCTTTCTGTTGAAGAGCGTAGCTCGAAACGTCAAAGACTTTCCATATTCCCGAGCGTCATACTAATACATCCTTTTGTTATTTACACCACCTGTCCTCGTCTGTTGTTGTTTTTTCGTACATTCTCCCATATATATATATATATATGTATATATATATATATATATATATATATATATATATATATATATATGAGTGGATGCTGACAGGAAGATCGATTAATTATGATTTTATTCAAATATTCTCCTTCTCAGGTTCACACTTATTACTGTGACCCTTCAGATTTTCTAAGCCCTGAAAAAGAACTCAGAAGGTTGGGCCTCCAGCCAAGCCTTTTGCGAGACCCTAAAAGCCAGGAACTTTTCAGAACCCCCTCGTATGTATGTATGTATGTATGTATGTGTGTATGTATGTATACTTTCAAAATTGATTGAAATGAAGGCAGTGTATTTCAAAAGAAATATGGTAGCAGAAGGGGTTCAATACTGTCTGACTCTATCAGTCTATGAGTCTGACTCTATCAGTCTCATTTGAGACTGACTCTGGTTCTGTGATACAAACTTCTTGTTTTACCCATTTTCATACCAACCTGCCTGAGAATGTCCCTTGTTCTGTGATACAAATTTCCCCTTTTTAAAGGGATCTAAATTAAAACCTTCTATCAAAATTTCATGTTAATTTATGTCTCTAACACCAACTTAATAACGACAAAATTATTTTATTAAATTTTTCAATATTTTCATCATTAATTGAAATAAAGAAAGTGTGTTTGAATGCAAATATGGTAACAAAAGGGTTAATCATCATCATCATCGTTTAATGACCTCTTTCCATGCTGGCATGGGTTGAATGGTTTGACAGGAGTTGGCCAGGCAAAAGACTACACCAGGATTTTGTGTCTGCTTTGGCATGGTTTTTTATGGCTGGATACCCTTCATAACACCACCCACCCACCCATCCGAGTGGACTGAATGCTTTTTAAGTGGCACCAGTACAGCTGAGGTAAATTTTGGCATGGTTTTTACCCTGGATGCACTTCCAAATCTTCACAGATCTAGATTAAAACTTGCCATAAAAATTTCATGTTATGTTCCCAACACCAGTTTAATAATAATGACCAAATTATTTTACAGAATTTATCATTATTTACAAAATTAATTGAAACAAGAACAGTGTATTTTGATAAAAATATGATAATAAAAGGGTTGCTTCTGCCACCCAGTAACACCTTTTTTCGTATATTTTCAAAGAACTAATAAAGCAACTGCAGCATCACAAAATGGGACAGGCACCACTGCGTCCAAACACACAAGGATTATCAATGGATGAGAATGTTGTTAGATGTATGGAAGACTGCTGGCGAGAAAATCCAGAGGAGAGGTTAGAATTCAGATCCATAAAGTTCCGATTAAAGCTGTTTGTCCAAGATCAGTGAGTATAATTAATTGTTCCTTCCTCTACCAATTCCATTCTTCCATTTATTCAATGTTTGCACTGATATCACGAAGTTTACATTTTGCTGAACCGCAACCAATGATCAGTGTCAAGTACATTCTTTCTCACTTCCCCACTTTCTCTTCCCATCTAGTCTAAGATATGTCATATCTTTCTGGCGATAGCATTCATCTGGTCTAAGGTGTGTCATATGTTTCTAGCAACAGGATTCTATGCATTCATCTGGTTTAAGATGTGTGTTGGCACTCCGTCGCTTACGATGTCAAGGGTTCCTGTTGATCCGATCAACGGAACAGCCTGCTCGTGAAATTAACGTGCAAGTGGCTGAGCACTCCACAGACACGTGTACCGTTAACATAGTTCTCAGGGAGACTCAGCGTGACACAGTGTGACAAGGCTGACCCTTTGAATTACAGGCACAACAGAAACAGGAAGTAAGAGTGAGAGAAAGTTGTGGTGAAAGATTACAACAGGGTTCGCCACCATCCCCTGCCGGAGCTTCGTGGAGCTTTAGGTGTTTTTGCTCACTAAACACTCACAATGCCCAGTCTGGGAATCGAAACCGCGATCCTATGACCGCGAGTCCGCTGCCCTAACCACTGGGCCATTGCACCTCCACGGTTTAAGATGAAACATATATTATCAATCATAGCATCCATCTATCTAAGATACATCTTGTTACCAATGATGGTATAAGATGTATCATGCATTTCCTGTGACAGCGTTCATCTGATCTAAGACACATCATATGTTACAAATGATAGCGTTCGTGTGGTCTATGACACATCATAAATCAATTTTTTTGTTATTTCTAGGAAGCCCAACATTTATGACCATATAATGGGATTGATGGAGAAACATGCAGAGAATCTGGAGATTCTGGTGGCTCACAGAACAATTGAATTGGAAGAAGAGAAGAAGAGAAGTGAAAATCTATTGATGAGGATGTTACCTCGGTAAGATATTTATACACGTCAAAGTCTGATGGCGTCATGGCAACCCTGTCTTTGTAAACTTTATTTCTACTATAGACTGAATTAACTCTTTAGCATTCAGATTAGTTTATCAAATGTAATGCTTATTTATTAACATTTAAAAAAATTAATCTTGAACTATGTTGTAGCTTCAAGATTTTGAAGATGTGATTGTTTATTTTTAGACTGACATAATTGGGTAGGTGTGAGAAGCTGGATCTGGCCAGTTTGAACATAAAACTGATAGAATATTTGGGCTGGATATGGCTGGTTTAAATGTTAAAGGGTTAAATTGTTCTCTGCAAGTTTTTTATTTTATTTCAAACAAATGCTGATGAGAATAATAATAATAATAATAATAATAATAATAATAATAATAATAATAATCTTTTCCAATTTTGAATTTGTATGCAGAGCGTAAAGAGCAGGAAACGTACAGTAATGTCCCACTTTTTCACTCTCCATGTTTGTAGGTCAGTTGCTGAAAGTTTGAAGATTGGAAGTCCAGTAATACCAGAGCAGTATCAGAGTGTAACAATATACTTTAGCGATATCGCAGGATTCACCTCACTCTCTGCCCTCAGTACACCATTACAGGTTATTACATACTCCTTGTTTCCACTCTTTTAACTCTTGTCTGTCTACATCAGTGGTTCTCAACCAGGGTCCATGTGGCCCTTGAGGGTCCATATGGCCCTTTTTAGAGTCCATATGGCCCTTCAGGGTCCATTAAAGATTTTGTTGTTTAAATTTGTGTGCGGTAAATTGGTTATACTTCCACAATACAAAAAATATTTCAATTTTTAAAAATAATTCCAAATGATATCTAATTATACATCGAATGGCTCTGGAGGTCCAGTAAAAAAAAAATAGGAATCAAAGAGGTCCAATGTGAAATAAATTGGTTATTCTTCTACAAAACACAAAATATTTTAACAATTTTTTTAATCACTTCTCAAAAATATTTAATCATAAAATTACAGAAAGATTATTTTATATACATCAAATGGCTACGGAGGTCCAATGGAGCAAAATAGGTATCAAAGAAGATCACAGGTAAAATTGGTTGAGAAATGCTGGTTTACTTACTGTTGTCCTTTTTCTTTTCCAAAAGGAAACTGAGTGAATCTTGTTGGTTTTGTGTTCTACTTGTAGGTTGTCGATCTACTCAATGACCTTTATACGTGCTTCGACAGCATCATAGGTGACTACTCAGTGTACAAAGTGGAAACCATTGGCGATGCTTACATGGTGGTCAGTGGCCTTCCTGAACGCAATGGGGACATGCATGCGGGGGAAATAGCTTCCATGTCAATCCATCTGCTGAGCGCCATCAAACATTTCAAAATACGGCACCGACCACACGAGAGGATAAAGTTAAGAATTGGCATCCATTCAGGTTAGTATATATTTCAGGAAATAACTGGTCACTAAAAGTCAAGGACTGTGTAGGCAGATGACTGTGTAGAGCAGTAAAGGTTTTCTATAGCATGGCAATCACCTGCCATGAATCATTGGGTACTGGGACGTAATTAAAGAATACATTTTAATATTTTATTTCTACTTTATTGCCTACAGCAGTCTGTAGAGTATTCTTGCATTATATATGTATTATGTATGTAATATATATGAATCCCATATGCAATATATGTGTGTGTGTGTACTGTGTATGTATTACATACTGAGACCCCCTTCGATCATGACTGACCATGGGATTGCACCTAGAAAGTTACCCTCCCAGGCATAAGTCCGGGCAAGGTTGTTTATGGAAGGCCAGCAGTCGCTCATGCATACCAGCCTCCTCTCTCCGCGCCACCGATGTTATCCAAGGGAAAGGTAAAGGGGCCGATACAGCTTGGCACCTGTGACATCACAACTCATTTCTACAACTGAGTGAACTGGAGCAACGTGAAATAAAGTGTCTTGCTCAAGAACACAACATGTAGCCCGGTCTGGGATTCAAACTCACAACCTCACAATCGTAAGCTCGACGCTCTAACCACTGAGCCATGCGCCTTCACAAATACATATACAATATATATACACCCTTTTACCCTTTACTCTTTATATATACATATATATTACATATGTAATATATATATGCATGTAATGTATATATATTACATATGCAATATATATCTTTTATCATTTACTTATTTCAGTCATTTGACTGCGGCCATGCAGGGGCACTGTCTTGAAGAATTTTATTCCAATGAATCAACCTTGGACTTATTTTTTTCTTAAGCCTGGTACTTAATCTATTGATCTCTTCTGCTAAACTGCTAATTTACAGGGGATGTAAACACACCAACACTGGTTGTCAAGTGATGGTGGGCAACAAACACAGACACAAAGACACACACACACACACACACACATACACAGATATATATGTATGTGTGTGTGTGTGTGTGTGTATATATATATATATATATATATATATATATATATATATATATATATATTTTATTATATGTATTTATTTTCTCCTAATTAATAAATAACACGAACAAAATAAATTGGTTAATAGATACCAGGGTAGCAAAGATCACAAAATGACTGTGGTGTAACTCCTGTTTATGAGGTAGAAACTCCTTGTTATTTTGGGTACTTAAGTATATATAAATTTAGAGAATGGAGTAAAACGCATATGTTGGAAATAAAAGTATGCAGTTAACATATGCTTTTTACTCCATTCTCTAAATTTATATATATATATATATATATATATGATTCAGTATGGTATTTAATACCACTTGCTAAATCAGAACCAAAGCTCTAAAACCACCAGAAATTCACTATAAAGATACACACAAGCAATGCAATGAACATGAGAAGTAGGCTTACCTTTGCATTGAATACATCAGCAAGTAATGTATATTTCAATACCAACTGATTTCACCCTCATACTCTGGGATCTTCAGTTGAAAATAACATTTTAACATCTAATTCTAAAATATTCATTACATTAGCAAGTGGTATTATATACTCTACTGTATCTAAATTTAGCTTATATTGTGCCTGTAATGGTGTGAACTTGCTAGCCACCCTATTATTACCTTATTAATATCAATAATAATGGTAATAATGCATCTTTATTTAAAATTTATACACACACACATACGCACATACACACACACACACAATATATATATATATATATATATATATATATATTTATAATATTATATATATATATATATATTTATAATTAATTTTATTAATTTTATTACTAATTGATGATTCCCTGCCCTGCATATCTATATATATATATATATACTTTATCTATAAGGCTCAATTTAATTTTTTATAAATTGATTTTAATTGAGTTTTTTACCTGTAATTTTGGATTTTGTCCCTAATAATATTATTATTATATATATATATATATATATATATATATATATATATACACACACACACAACAGACTTCTTTCAGTTTCTGTCTACCGAATCCACTTACAAGGCTTTGGTCAGTCCAAGAAGACACTTGCCTAAGGTGCCACATAGTAGGACTGAACCCGGAACCATATGGTTAAGAAGCAAATTTCTTACCACACGGCCATGCTGACACCTATATATGTAATGTATATGCATTATATACCATAGACTTTACTGTGCTTTGTTGTGAATATGATCCCCTGGTCCATGGAAAATTGTCTAGAATGAAACCAGTCTGTGGAGCAAAGAATGTCGGAGACTGCTGTTGTATAGGACTGTATAGGCTATGTATAAGGCAGCAGTGGAATGTATAGGAGGAGAAACTCCATCGGTTATGACGAAGAGGCTCCCAGTTGACCCGATCAATGGAACAGCTTGCTTGTGAAATTAACATGCAAGTGACTGAGCAATCCACAGACACGTGTACCCCTAACGTAGTTCTCAGAGAGACTCAGGGTGACACATAGTGTGACAAGGCCAGCCCTTTGAAATACAGGTACAACTTATTTTTGTCAGCTGAGTGGACTGGAGCAACGTGAAATAAAGTGTCTTGCTCAAGGAAACAACGCGTCGCCGGGAATTGAGCTCACGACCTTATGATCGTGAGCCGAATGCCCTAACCACTAAGCCACGTGCTTGTATAAGATTGTATTGGCTATATGACTATGTAGAGCAGTATATGACAGCATAGGACGATATATTTGTACAGGGCAGGACAGGCTCTCTATAGGGTCATATGAGACATCATAGGGTATTCACTAGCTATCTCACTTCATTGCTATTTGGTCTGCTATCTGTTCCCATTGGAGTTCACAGGTGCTCAGTCTCAGGTGAGTTCTAAAGGAAAAAAACAACTACAATCAAAGACATTCCAACTGTGACTGTTACATCTTTATTTCAAGCAGAGCATCTCAGGACTGTTTTATTCAACGTACCTTTTTGTTTTTTAAAGATGCAGAGGGTTCCATGCTGTCCATCTCCAATGATAGACAGACAGACAGACAGACAGGTAGGTAGATAGATAGACAGGTAGATAGATAGATAGACAGGCAGGCAGATAAATGCATATGCATATTTACTCTTTTACTCTTTTACTTGTTTCAGTCATTTGACCGTGGTCATGCTGGAGCACCGTCTTTAGTCAAGCAAATCGACCCCAGGACTTATTGTTCGTAAGCCTAGTACTTATTCTATCGGTCTCTTTTGCCGAAGCACTAAGTTACAGGGACGTAAACACACCAGCATTGGTTGTCAAGCGATGTTGGGAGGGGGGACACAAACAAAGACACACAAACACACACACACACATATATATATACATATACATATACATATATACGACGGGCTTCTTTCAGTTTCCGTCTACCAAATCCACTCACAAAGCTTTGGTCGGCCCGAGGATATAGTAGAAGACACTTGCCCAAGGTGCCATGCAGTGGGACTGAACCCGGAACCATGTGGTTGGTAAGCAAGCTACTTACCACACAGCCACTCCTGCGCCTATACTTTTATCTATCTATCTATATATGTGACAGGTTTCTTTCAGTTTCTATCTACGAAATCCACTCACAAGGCTTTGGTTGGCCTGAGGCTACAGTAGAAGACACTTGTCCAAGGTGCCACACAGTGGGACTGAACCCAGAAACATGTAGTTGGGAAGGAAGCTTCTTACCACACAGCCATGCCTGCACCTAGTCTTCGAAGTTGACTGGATAGATACATACAGTTTATAGATGTTAACTGATGAGATAGCTAGACACAGTTGACTGGATGTTGACTAGATAGACACAGTCGACTAGACAGACACAGTTGACTAGACAGACACAGTTGACTAGATAGACACAGTGTTTCTGACTTGATGTATTGGATGAAATATCCAGCATATTTCTATAAATATAATGAAATCAAATCTAATATACTGATTTTTGAAATTTTGGTTCCCCTTGTCAGGTCCCTGCGTAGCAGGTGTTGTTGGTCATCGAATGCCTCGTTATTGTCTATTTGGAGACACAGTAAACACAGCTTCAAGGATGGAATCCACTGGAGTCGGTAAGTCATGTTGGTATCTTTATACAGGTATGATAAAGATATTTCAGAACCTACAGTTCCAAAGCTTTGCCTGATTCTTTTATCTTTTTATTTGTTCAGTCATTAGATTGTGGCCATGCTGGGGCACTGCCTTGAAGAATTTTTCAGTTGAATGAATCAGCCTCAATACTTATCTTTTGTTAAGCCTAGTGCTTATTCTATCAGTCTCTTTTTGTTGAACTGTTAGTTTACAGGGAGGTAAACACACAAACACCAGTTCTCAAGCAGTGGTGGAGGACAAACACAAACACAAAGAAACACACACACACACACACACACACACACAATGGGCTTCTTTCAGTTTCTGTCTACCAGATCCACTCACAAGGCTTTGGTCAGCCTGAGGCTTTAGAAGAAGGTGCTTGCTCAAGGTGAAACATAATGGGATTGAACCCAGAACTATGTGGTTGGAATCCAAGCTTCTTCCCTCACAGCCATGCCTGTGCCTAATTGCTGATTTTTCCAAATTAGAGGTGGTCACCTCTAAATTAAACATATATTAAATTTACTTAAATGATGCAGGTTTATTAAAAGCACTGGTACTGGTGTCACATAAAAAGCACTGTTGCCGGTGCCATGTAAAAACCACCCAGTACACCCTACTGGGTGGTTGGTGTTAGGAAGGGCATCCAGCTGTAGAAACCAAGCCAAAACGGACTATATAACTCAGTGCAGCCCCTAACCTTGCCTGTTCCTGTCAAGCTGTCCAACCCATGCCAGCATAGAAAACAGATGTTAAATGATGATGATGATGACGACGATGAATACTGTAGTGTACAAGGTACTGTGAAATGGGGTCAACCATTGAACAAGTCTGGTGGCTTTGGGAATTTGAAATTCTTCCTTGTAAATTAGTCTGGATTATGAGAGGCTCTTGACCGTCAGTGTCCAGAAGGTTGGTGTTGTACCTGTAGAGCATTGCTTTTGATGTTGTTGTTACTGCAAGGTCATACATACAGTTGGTTAAATGAACCTCAGCACATGACTAGTACTTTATTTTATTGACTACTACTACTGCTGCTGCTTCCAACATCACCTCCTCTGCAACCATTACCATCACCACCACCACCACCACTGCCACCGCCGCCACCACCACCGCCATTGCCACCGCCACAGCCGTCGCCGCCACCACCAGCACCACCACCACCATCTCCTCAGCAACCACCAGTACGACTATCACCACCATCGCCTCCTCTGCAACCACCACTACCACCACCATCCGCCTCCTCTGCAATTACTGCCACCACCACCACCATCACCACTAATACTACTACTATTTACTTACTTATCTGCTGCCATTTGATCAAGCGCATCACTTTTCACTTTTCAGCCTTGAAGATTCACTGTAGTGAGAAGACATTCCTCTTGTTGCAGAAATTAGGAGGATATCACTGTAAACCTCGTGGATATATTGATATCAAGGTAACACACATACACACACACTCACACACACACACACACGCATGCACCTACACAAAATATATTTCTGTTTTTGATTTCTTTTCATTTTCTACAACACACACAAGACTCAAACAAAGCAGTCACAGTAATATATTAATATTGAAACAAGACTGGGTCCCATAATTCAACCTATCCTGCACACACACACACACACACACAACCAGAAATGGCCCTGATGAAAGTAGCATTAATTTTTTTTTTTAGATCATTCATTTTTTTCTCAACTGATCAATAAACTGATTGAGTAAAGCTATCAGTCATGTACATAGTCTGATCAATAAGTATCTGGACCGTTGCTATAGTAACGAAGCTAAAGCACGCAGAGTGAAGCTGCTTGGCACAGATTGACCTTCAATTTTGCTGTGCATGCACACTAAGTCTTAACGTTCTAGCTTACTTCCGCTGTTTATAGCAGTGCTTGGAAGGAACGTGTGTAGCATGTGATCGCCGCACTGACCATGACAGAGAAAGTTGAGCAGAGAATCTGCATCAAATTTTTGCCAGAAGCTTGGCAATACCTGTTCAGAGGCCTATGCAAAGTTTTCAAAAAGTTTTCATTGTACTCAACACAATCAAGGAGATCTTGTGCAACTGAAACCTGAGTGTCTATTTGGTGAATTGAAAGC
>NC_142950.1:12548202-12568856 GCF_046866305.1 Octopus bimaculoides
TCCTTTAAACACACACACACATGTGTATTTGTAGACACACAAACATACTCGTACATGAGCATACACACACACACACATTAATATATGTATGGGCCAATAAAACTAACACCTGCTTTAGCAAGAGACATTGCCCTAAAAATTAAAATTGTTGGTTGTTAATAATAATAATAATGATAATAATAATAATAATAATAATAATGTAATATTCTTGTGTTGCTTCAATAAAAAGATATCCTGTTGTTTTGTATTTGAAAGTAAAGATCTTGATGGTGCATGTTTATTGTGTTGCAATACTGTATCAGTGGGGGTTAGGGCTGGATTTAGTGTGACAGGACAGTGTGGTTAAATGTGAACGACAAGGTTGAGTTGGTGGAACAGAAATATGTGTTTACATCAAGTGGTCAAACTTGCTTGGATTTGCTCAGCTTGACCATGTCACTCGCCACTATAATTCATAGCATTCAGGTCAATAAGGCAACATACTGCGACCATGTTGGTGGATGAAAGATTTTTCTAGAGAAATGACCTGTGGTATCCATGTTGGGGTTGTGGTATGACGTCAGCAACTGGGGAGCTGACCGCTGACCGGAAGAGGAAGAAAGGCAGAGGGAACCTCGATTGGGATTTCGTGCCCTTTTTGAACGGGGTTGTTGTGAGGAGAGGACGTGCCAAGTGATCGTCTAGGTGTTGGGAGTAGCAGCTGCTATTTCTAGTGTTCTTCGGGTCAGGCCAGCCACAAGGATCGGATACCGCAGGACAGACTCGTGCAAAGAAAGGAAACCGAGGTGAGCCAATTACTTCTACTCGCACGCATACACCACAAGCTATTTCGGCTTATAGGAATTGTATTACTTATGAGTTATAGCTTCACTGTCATTAACATCTAAACAATGTGTTTATCTATCCATCTATAATAATAAAAGCAAAATTCTCTCTGTCTGGGACCCCTGTATCTCAGTCTACATTTGCTCTACAGAGACATATTATACTTTTTTGGAATCAGAATGACCCCGGGACTGAAAAATCTACCCTTCATTTGGTTCTTGAACATCCAGTATTAAGATCTGATTTAAAAGTATTTGGGCTGCTACTTCTAGCAAGTAAAGCTTGGCTGGTTCACACCATCTTGGTTGGTGTTTGTCAGGTGATGTCAGAGATCAAGGGAGAGATAAATAACATTCGCTTCGTTAATTTTATGTTGAGATAAGAACTTTGGGACAGAATGGCCAACAGCTGGAATTCAATTTGGGATTGGAACAATAGAATGATTGCATTACACAATTAATTCTCATCCCTCCTTAACCACCGATCAAACACCACCGGGGCATATAGTCATTATAAACGTGTTATAGTCATGCTATTTAACTCTCTTTAGTTTGAGCTGCAGCCCCAGTTAGCCCTTTGCTTGTTTGAGAAAATCCAAATCAAATCTTCTGCTGGATTTTTCAGTTTGTTTAAGAGCCTTTTAGATTTGATGTAGTGATTTCTTTTGCTTTTTTTGAGACATTGACCTTTCCTCATCATATAAGACATATATCTGAAGCCTTTGTGGATAACATTTCTAACTGTTCCTTCTGACACATGGAGATGTTTTGCAACTGACCTCATGGACTTTTTGGGATTGTAATCAATGGTCTGTTGAACATCCTGGATAAATTCAGGTGTTCTGATGATTTCAGAGCATTTAGAAGGCTTGTTATGCTTTGATACTGGTGATACGTTTCCATCTTCAGTCTCTAACTCCTTACAAACTTTGTAGACAAAAGATCTGGCAACTTTTAAAAATCGAGATATTTCTAAATTGCTATCTCAGCTTTTATAACCACGTAAAAGCACCCACTACACTCTCGGAGTGGTTGGTGTTAGGAAGGGCATCCAGCTGTAGAAACTCTGCCAAATCAGATTGGAGGCTGGTGTTGCCATCCGGTTTCACCAGTCCTCAGTCAAATCGTCCAACCCATGCTAGCATGGAAAGCGGACATTAAACGATGATGATAAACGATGATGAATAACAGCATGCCTCTTCATTTCTTGATTAAGCTGAGAGTCTGCATTATTATTTTCTGAAATAAAGATTATACAGAGTTAGCAAAAATTTCAGCAATGACCCCAAAAAGGTATGTCTTCAAATACCTTACATACCTTGTATATCCATCACAGCTGATCTTACCAATTTGTTTTGTGCAAGGAATACAATGGAGTGTTCGGTAACAATCTGATTATATAACCTTATGCTCATCAGAGTTAGCCGATATGGAAGGGAGTACGGTGACTGCTCTCTATTGTCGGAGGTGGATTAACACATCCAATTTGCAGCTGCTGTAAAAAAGGTGGTGAAAGGATCTGTGGATTAGGTTAGGAGTTATGTCCCTTGGCCTACAGTGGCCTTACAGTTATGTCCCAAGCCTTACAGCATACCCAGCCAAGGTACATAACTCCTAACCTAATCCTCTGGCTCTTTTCGTTTCACCACCTTTTTCACAACAGCTGCAAACTGGATGTGTTAATCCACTTCTGACAATAGAGAGCAGTCGCCATATTCCCTTCTATATCGGCTTACTCTGATGAGAGTAAGGTTATCTAATCGGATTGTTACCTAACACTCCATTGTATTCCTTGCATGAAACCGTTTGGTAAAATCAGCCATGATGGATATATAATACTGTACATTTTGGATAATACACACACACACACACACACACACACACATGCACACATGCTGCAAATGCTTCATCCAAATTTATTTTTATATTGTAAAACTTTTTTTCTGTCTGAAGATTTTTTCAGGCGTGACTATGGAGTAAGAAGCTTGATTCCCAACCACAGAGTTCCGGGTTCAGTCCCACAGTGTGACACCTTAGGCAAGTGTCTTCTACTATAGCCTTAAGCCAACCAAAGCCTTGTGATTTGATAGATGGAAATTGAAAGAAGCCTGTCGTATATATGTGTGTATCTTTATGTTTGTCCCTCTCCACCAGTTGACAACCGGTGTTGGTATGTGTATATCCCTGTAATCTATCAGTTCAGCAAAAACAGACCAATACAAAAAAAAGTCCTGGGGTCGATTTGTTTGACTAAAACTCTTCAGAGCAGTCACCCAGCATGGCCACAGTCAGATGAACGAAACAAGTAAAAAAATAAGAAATTCTTTAAATGACTACTTAACATGTAGATCTTTGTATTTCTTGTTAGTAAATAAAACATGTGTAATGGTGAATAAATAATACGAAGATTTCCATTTTCCATTTCTATTTGTTATATATACATATATTGGGTCATCCCATAAATAATGCGCTTTTTTCAATTGCATGAACTAAAAGTCAGAGTGGGGCTGGGATAAACTGCCTGCATCAACTTGCTTTAAAAGCAGGTGGTAATTTTACCTTGTCCTTAGTGTAAGTATTGAAGAGTGCAGTTCGATTTTAAGAGTTATTTTTTTCAAAGCTATAATGGAAGTGACAAAGGAGCATATTTGGCATATTTTGCTTCATGAATTCAATAAAATCAACAACGCAATGGAAAGTGTGAAGAATATGAATGCAGTATATTGGACAATTAGCGTAAGCCGGTGTCAACGGTAATTCCAAAAATTCCAAGCCGGAAACTACAGCCTTGAAGATGAGCCTCGTCCTGGAAAATCTGTAGAGCTTGACGAGGACATCCTGCAAACCCTGGTGGAACAAATTCCCATCATAACTGTTGGGGAACTATCAGAGAAGCTCAGATTTGGTCATTCAGCTATTCATTGACACCTGCATGACATCGGAAAAGTCAGCAAATTGGTTTCAAGACAGAAGGTGTTCTTCTATCAGGAGAATGCTTGGCCACATACAGCAAGGATGACATTCTAAAGGCTGGAGCTGTTTGAATGGGAAACGATGCCCCACCCACCATATTCGCCGCACATTGCCCTATCTGATTTTCATTTATTCTGCAATCTTCAAAATCATTTGGATGGAAAAAATATGAATTCTGTTGATGAGGTCAGAACAATACTAGAGGAGTATTTTTCGTTACAGACAAGTGAATTTTGGAAGAGGGACCTTTCAAATCTACCAGATATATGGAAAAGCATTGTTGAAAATGAAGGAGAGTATATTTTAGATTAAAAAAGAACTTTGTTTTTCTTAATTTTGAAAAATAAAAGAAGTATAAAAACACCACATTATTTATGGGATGACCCAGTACATAGATAGACACGCACACGCATACACATGTGTGCTTGTTGTTGGCACTCCGTCGCTTACGACGTCGAGGGTTCCAGTTGATCCGATCTACAGAACAGCCTGCTCGTGAAATTAACGTGCAAGTGGCTGAGCATTCCACAGACACGTGTATCCTTAATGTAGTTCTCGGGGATATTCAGCGTGACACAGTGTGACAAGGCTGACACTTTGAATTACAGGCACAACAGAAACAGGAAATAAGAGTGAGAGAAAGTTGTGGTGAAAGAGTACAGCAGGGTTCGCCACCATCCCCTGCCGGAGCCTCGTGAAACTTTTAGGTGTTTTCGTTCAATAAACGCTCACAACACCCGGTCTAGGAATCGAAACCACGATCGTATGACTGCGAGTCCGCTGCCCTAACCACTAGGCCATTGCGCCTCCACACACAGGTGTGCACACAAGTGCAAAACAATGTGGAGAAAAATAGTACTCGAAGGATCTAGTTCAAAACGGGGGCGCCAGTATTTTCTTAACGAAACACTTTGAAACTTGGGACACTGGTAGAATGTGTCATATAAAACATCTTTTTCTCTTAGTCTTCTTAACAAAAATTATTATATTGCAACTTATTTCATGTTAAAGTTGTCGTATTTCTGTAATTTCAACCAATGACTGACGTCCATTCAGCCGAATACATTAAGTGCTGACTACGTAAACAAACGATTCTCAAACGATTCTCGGCGGTGATAAAATTATTATTTCCTTGTCAAAAAATGACTGAAGCATATTGGCAGTAGCTAATAAACCTTTCTATTATAGGCACAAGGCCTGGTTTTTGAGGGAAGGGTTAGGGCAAATGTTGTACACATACAGTTCAGGCAGATGTTAACGAAATTATATTAAAAATAAAACGAAGGAAAACGAACACACGTATGTTGCCTCTCTGCAAAATGTCAGAAGTAATGGAGATTAAATACACTTTACACCGCTTAAACTGCCAAAGGAACCGCTTAAACTGCCAAAGGAGTAACTGTAAACAGCTGAATACTTGTCAGTGATTGGTTGAAATTATCGAAATAAGACAATTTTTTACATGAAATAACTTCGAATACAAAAATTTTTTTCTGTTCTATAACACAAAATAGATAAGTATACTTTGAAAGTCTTTCGGTACCAAAAACACTACATAAAACATAAATGAAAACTGGTGCCCCCGTTTTGAATTAGATCCGTACTGGAATACCAAAGTTAAAATAATATGCTTTTATTAAAGCTGCAAAATTATCACAGGACTGTTACTCAGAGTTTCTCCTTCCTGTTCGCGTTGTCCGACGAACGGAAATCGAACGTGACTACGAAGCGAATTTCTTAAACTCATGACAGCGACCAATAGAAATCGCACACCATTTGTTTGACACGTAGACATAAACGTAAACGGATACAAATGAGAATCAGCACCGGTTCAGTGAAACGGTGTAATATCAAACGAGAAACAGACCTGTCGATGTTAATTTATTAATTAAACTATTGGAATTGTCCACAATGGGGGTGAGTAAGGCAGACTTGACCATTCTTTAATATTTAGTTTGTTGATTTTGTTGTTGGTTTACGTATGACTGTAATTCTATTGTAAGGTTTTAGCCGCAAATGGTAATACACGACATGTTACTATTCTTGTATATTGAAGATAGTCTTGTAATTTGATAAGTTCAATTCAGAGACTGCAAACGTACTAAAATAACCACATATATTCCATATTGACGTGGACTTCGTATAGGACACAGTTGAAGATGTTTAGTGTATACAGAGAGAATATATTGCTATCAAATTTTGGCACAAGGCGAGCAATTTCGTGGGAGGGACTAAATGGATTTCATCGACCAGCTGGTATTTATTTCATCGACTCCGAAAGGATGAAAGGCAAAGTCAACTTCGGCAGAATACACACAAAAAATACAGGTTTCAAATTTTGGCACAAGGCGAGCAATTTCGTCGGATCGTCTAAATGGATTTCATCGACCAGCTGGTATTTATTTCATCGACTCCGAAAGGATTATAGGCAAAGTCAACTTCGGCAGAATACACACAGAAAATACAGGTTTCAAATTTTGGCACAAGGCGAGCAATTTCGGTGGAGGGTCTAAGTCGGTTGCCTCGACTCCAGTGTTCAATTGGTACTTATTTTATCGACCCTGAAAGAATGAAAGGCAAAGTCGACCCAGGTAGAATTTGAACTGAGAGCATATAAACGGACGAAATACTGCTAAGCATATTTTGCTCAGCGTGCTAACCATTCTGTCTGCTTGTCGCCTAACATAGAAAATATTGAAAACGTGGAGAGAGAGGATGACTAAAAATAACTCGGAACAAAACAATATCAATTTGACAGAAGGAGTGAGCTCGTGTTTTCATCGTGCAATCTACGAGGGAACAGCTACGGAGTCATTCGACCTACTAAAATGGCAGTCAAATCTCTCTTAAATAACACCTTGCAATATTTAAACGGAAAAAGAAATGGAAGGACACATTGGTCAATGTAGTTGTAGATGCATTAAGCCTGAAGAAAAAAAAGAAACAGTTGAAATAGTTTGGGCTGTGGGCTTATTTGGTCAAAGCCGACCTGGGACTAAATAACAGACAAAAAAGCCAATTGTATACTGTGCAACAATAACAGAGAGGAGAGTCTTTACTTGTGGTATTCCCCTCTTCAATAGAAAACCCAAATATTTTCATATTTTTTATGAACCCATTGCAGAAGCTTGCTTTCCAACCACCAGCTTCTTGGTTCAGTCTTACTGTGTGGCACCTTGGGCAAGTGTTTTTTACTATAGCCTTGGACTGACTTAAGTCTTGTGAGGAGTTGAAAGAATCAGGTATTTAAATAGTGAAAGCTCCAAAGTAGGGTTGGTGAATGTATTCCATCTCATGCATAGATTTTTTAATTAATTTTCTTTAACCACTTTGAAACTTCGGATACTGGTAGAATGTATCATGTAGAGCAAGGTTTAAATGTTTTTGACAAAATTTTGTATTTTAGAAGTTATTTCATAAAGTCATATTTGGGTAATTTTAACCAATCAATGACGTGTATTCAGCTGAAGAAAATTACTGCTGTTGTTTGCAAACAACAACTTCCAGGTCCATTGACAAAACGATGAATCTTCAACAACAGAAAAACTTCTATTCTGTGTTATACACGTAGAGTCCATTATGTCTGGGAAGAAAGACGGAATGGTCACAGTTGGGATGTCTTTGATTATATCTGTTCAATCAGATCCAACTCAGGACTAAACAACAGGTGACAAAGGGAACGAGATGAGGCGACAAGAGAGCCTTTACCTGGTCACTCGAGTTGCTAGAAAGAGCAACCAAATCTTCCTGACAAAAAGAAAAATGAAATTTCCGTCTTCAAGAAAAAAAAAATAATGCAAATTTATATTATTTTATAATGTTCACTTAGAAATTCATTACTTCTAGAAAAGAACAAGACAAAATGGTCATGGCTGGAATGCCATTTTTCACAGATCCATTACAATCAGAGCTATCCCAGCTAAAGTTGCATGACTTAACACTTCTGTTCATCTATAAAAAAACATATCTGAAACAGCTGTAGTGAATCACAATCCACCTGTTGTTATTATTTATATATATAAATATATATGTATAAATATATAAATGATGGAGATATATGATGATGAACTTTATTTAACAATAAACATCAAAATATCACTGCAAATTTGTTTCAGTAGTCTTAAAACATGCAAGTAATTCATATTATCATATTTAATTATAGATAAATTACTTACATGTCTGCATTAATGTGAAATGTATGTATTTATATACACATTTACCATCCTGGACCACTGAAATCTACAAGTTTTTTTCATTCTCTCTCTGTTTATTTTCTCTTATTCCTTTCTGCTGAAGAGCGTAGGCTCGAAATGTAAAAGACTTTCTCATTTTCCTGAGCATCAAACTAATACACTTGCTTGTTCATACACCTATCTTCGTCCTTTGTTTTTCCATAAATTTCAGTTAATATATATAACATGGCCACAGCTCGTGAGCCAAAACTAGTTCAATTCATTTCAGTATATATAAATATATACATATATATTGTGTTTCATGTTTCTTTGCAGAAAATCGCCCTTCAATTTAAAGCCACCTTAGAAAACATAACTAATATTTGTACTGAGGGAGATAACTTCCGATGGTATATCAAAGTAAGTAAAACTTTCCCTTCTCACTTGAGAGAAGAGTGCATGACTCCATCCTAAATTGCATCGTTACCCCTTAAACTATTTATCTAGTTTATTATCATTGGATAAGTGTCCTTCACATTAATATATACTAGTTTATTCATGATATCACTGGATATCATATATTCATGATACGAGTTTAGTTTCATTGGATAAGTATTCTTCACATTAGGAGTAGTGACAAAGCCCCTAATCTTTGAAGGGTCTTGTCACATTGATTACATTCATAGAGCTGTTGACACCCAGTTTCAACACCTGAAGGTCAATATCTTCAGACCCTGCCCTTAACCAGCAAAAGAACGTCAATAACAAAAAAAAAAAACAGAACAAAAAACTGAGGTAAAAACAGGTCTAGTCTGAATCCTTATAGTCAACACAGTAAAATTAGTGCCTGATTTAGACTTGGTGGGACCTTAAGATTTAGGAAAATCTTGGAGGTCCCCATTTTAAAAAGATTTATGTCAGAAGGTTTCTCAGAAATTGTAAAAAGATGTATTGCCTTTTCATTATTTTGAGGTGAAGACATAGTTATGTGTTTTAGAAACATGGTTTGGGTTCATTCCCACTGCATGGCACCTTGGGTAAGTGTCTTCTACTATAGCCCTGGGCTGACCAAAACCTTGTGAGTGGATTTGGTAGATGGAAACTGATGGAAGTCTTTGTGTGTGTGTATGTATATATATATATATATATATATATATATATATACATATAGATATTGTGTGTATTTATATATGTGTGTGTGTGTGTCGTCTTGATATCATGTGATAGTTGTGTGTGAGTGAGTGTTACTGTTATATAAGCAGTGACCGTTGTTTTCATTCATCTGTTAAAACCTGTTTAGACAACGAGTAAATATTATCTTACTTGGAAACAGGTGAAGTTTGGTGACAGGAAGAGCATCCTGCTGTAAAACAAAAAGAAAAATCTGCCTCAACAAATTCCATCTGACCCATGCAAGCATGGAAAAATGGATGCTAAAACAATGATAAAGATGACAAGGTCCTAAGCTGTAGCTTGTTTACCTTACATCTTATGACCGAAGGGGGTCTTTACCCTTACCAATACTATACACCCCACTCAGTGAAGGGGTCTTGGTTTCATCACTAGTGACAACATCCAGTACATTCTGTGAAGTGGTTGGCATTAGGAAGGGCATCCAGCTGTTGAAGCCATACCAAAGCAGACATTGGAGCTCGAGGTAGCCCTGTAGCTTGCTAGTTTCTTTCAAACTGTCCAACCAATGCCAGCATTGAAAACAGACGGTGCATGGAATAGTGGTCAGAGATGTCAGACCCACAATGATGAGATTGTGAGTTCAATTCCTGCAATGGCTAGCGCCTTGTGCTGTTGAGCAAGGTGCTCACTTTCATGCTGTTCCAGTCTTCTCAGATGAAATGAACCTTGTACTAGTACATCTCTGTTCTCTTTCCACATCCTCAATTTTTTGTGTGTGAAGGGCTGTACCAGTTGAAAGGATGCTTATGTCTGCTCACGACTACACAGGCACCTTAAATAATTAGTGAAGACATGGTACATAATACCAGGCCATATGCACTCAGGAATGACAGCTAAGTGTTGTTGCTGTCTCCTTTTTTTTTTGTTACTATAGCCATATCACGTTAAATGAACTGGTTTTCATCTGATAACCAAAGTTAAGCCTAGTTGGTACTTAGATAGGTGACCACTCGGGAAACCTACTTGCTGTAAGCATCTCACATAGGTGCAGGTGTAGCTGTGTAGTAAGAAACTTGCTTCCCAACTACATGGTTTTGAGTTCAGTCCCACTGCGTGGCACCTTGGGCAAGTGTCTTCTATGATAGCCTTGGGCTGACCAAAGCTTTGTGAGTGGATTTGGTAAACGGAAACTGAAAGAAGCCCATCTTGTATATGTATATATGTATGCATGCATGCATGCATGCATGCATGCATGTGTGTGTGTGTGTGTGTGTGTCCACCATCGCTTGAAAACTGATGTTGGTGTGTTTACGTTCTTGTTACTTAGCAGATTAGCCAAGGAGACCAATAAAGTAAGTACTAGGCTTACAAAGAATAAGTCTTGGGGTGGATTTCTTCAATTAAAAGCCTTTTAAGGTGGTGCTCCAGCATGGCTGCAGTCAAATGATTGAAATGAGTAAAAGAATGAAAGAATAAAATAGCAACTACAGCCATGTTGTTAGCATCACCACTATCATTGTCATTGTTGTTACTCAGTTACCTTTAATATTTTTCAGGTGAAATGTGCCAATTGTGGGGAGACAACTGATCGGTTTGTTTATGTGTGTCTGGAGGTAAGTAAGCATCTCTTATATACATGCACAAAGATAGGCAAGGTGTGTGTGTGTGAGACTGTATGTGATAAGAAGCTTGCTTCCCAACAATATGCTTCTGGGTTCAGTCCCACTGTGTGGCACCTCAGGCAAGAGCCTTCTGCTAAAGCTTTGACCTGACCAAAGTCTTGCGAATAGATTTGGTAGAAGGAAACCATAAGAAAGAAGCCTGTTGTGTGTGTTTGTGTTTGTCTCCCCCCACCCCGTCACTGCTTGATAACCGGTGCTGGTGTG
This sequence comes from Octopus bimaculoides, assembly GCF_046866305.1. Taxonomy (NCBI): domain Eukaryota; kingdom Metazoa; phylum Mollusca; class Cephalopoda; order Octopoda; family Octopodidae; genus Octopus; species Octopus bimaculoides. The sequence continues at coordinate 12,559,192 of NC_142950.1, forward strand.
TTTATGTCCCTGTAACTTACTGATAGAATAAATACTGGGCTAAAACAAAAAAACATACTGGGGTCAATTTGTTCGACTAAAATTCTTCAAGGTGGTGCCCCAGCATAGTTGCAGGCTGAAATGAGTAAAGGATAAAAGAATGTGTGTGTTGATGTGTTTTGAGTGTAGATTTATTAATGGGTATGTGTGTATCAGTATAATTGTATTTAAGTGTTTGTATTTATGTATGTGGACAAGGAAGTAGATATAGTTGTGTGTGTGTGTGAGCGAGTCTAGGTATATTTGTGACTGTGTTTGTAGGTATATTTGTGAGTGTATGCATGTATGTTGAAATATTTGTGTGTGTGTGTAGGGGTCTGGTACGAGGGTGTGCTGGAAAGTTCTTGGTTTTAAGGGTATCACAAAAGGCCTGGTTGGACCCCCAAACTTCTAAGTTCTTTTACAGGGCTTAGAAAAACCGAAGGACTGCTGCAATATAAGTATGTGAATCTTAGAGGAGAATATGTTGCATACAATTATAATTAATTGATCCTTCTATATTTTCTTTCATCCAAAGCCAGGAACTTTTCAGCACTCCTTTGCATATGTGTGTGTGGAGGGTGGGTGTCTGATATATTTTGTGTGTGTGAACGTTTGATGATATGCATTCGTAAGTGTATTTATAAGTGTGAGTACAGTGTAATTGGTTGGTTCACAAGTTTGTTCTGCAATCACCAGGTCATGAGTTCAGTCTCACTGCATGGCACTTTATCATGGCCTCGTGTTAACCGTATCTGTGTGAGTGAAGTGTACAGATGGAAACTGTGTGAAAGCCTGTCACATAGATTGTACCTGTAATTAAAAGATTCAGTGTTGCCACTTATTTTGCTTGAAGATTATGTTAAAGGTATCCATGTCTGTGGAATATTCAACCACATAGATCTGAATTCAGTGAGCATTTGATTGAAAAATTGAGTACTCAGGGTTGAAATCAACAGAGATGTAGTTGGTGCATGTGTATCTGTTTGTGTGAGTGTGTGTGAATATATCTGGGTGTGTGTTTATATAACTATGTGTAGGTGTATGTTGATGATTTGTGGGTGAGTGCTTGTCTTTTGAGATGGACTGCAGATGTATGTATATTTGTGGGTGTGTATATATATGTGGTGTGTGCTTAGTATTGTCATTTTTGTGTACGTAATATATTTGTGTTTCATGGCAGTTGGTGTGTGTGTGTATGTGCATATGTAGGACTTATCATATGATGTTTGTACATCATTTCTGTATTCCTTTCCTCCTCCCTAGGAGAGTGCACCATTAAAAGGCGGTCGAGGATCAGCCAACCTGGTGTTAAAATGTCACCTGTGTTCCAGGGAAAATTCAATAAGTAAGGAAATGTTTCTCTTGACATTTTTTTCTAACACCTTGTTGACACACAGCTGATACTTTTGTCATTTATTTGACACACTAATAATACTTTGATGTTATATTTGACAACTTGTTTACATTAAGTGACACTGACTTTATATTTAACATCTTGCTGACACTTTAACATTTAGTTTGACATCTTGTTGACATACAGCTGATACTTTGACGTTATATTTGACATCTTGCTAACATTTTGTTTGACATCTTGTTGGCACACAGATGACAGCTGACACTTTGACATTATATTTGATATCTCGACATTTCAAAATGGAATAAAATTGGTTTGCCATGAAGAAGAGGAAAAGACTTAATTAGCATCTTGCTGACACTTTGACATTTTTGTTTGACATCTTGTTGACGTACAGCTGACAACTGACACTCTGGCATTATATTTGAGTTTGTTGAGATACAGCTGACACTTTTAGGTTTTATTTGACATCTTGTTGACATAACTGTATTTTGACGTTATATTTGATGTCTTGACATTTCAAAATTGGAATAAAATTGGTCTGCTATGAGAAGAGGACAAGACTTATGTCTTAAGCAGTACCCTCTGCCAAAGGTTTCTGCCTGAGACTTAAGACAGAGATGTTTTCAACCACTCTGCTAGATATTTTCTCCAGGTGTAAAACCAGAAATTTTTATCATCATAATGTCCACTCTTTCATGTTTGTATGGGATCAGATGGAGTTCATTGAGGTGGATTTCCTGTGGCCAGCTGCCCTTTCTTTGGCCATCCTTTCATATATTTTCATGGAAAATTGGATGCTGTTTGTATGATGGTGACACTTTATCTTTTCTTTTATCTTTTATTTGCTCCAGTCATTGGACTGTGACCAGGCTGGGGCACCACCTTGAAGAATTCTTAGTTGGATGACTCAGCCCCAGAACTTATTATTATTTTTCTGTAAAGTACCAGTTATGCACTGGGGTCGATGTAATCGGCTTAATCCATTTGTCTGTCCTTGTTTGTCCCCTCTTTGTGTAGCCCCTTGAGGGCAGTAAAGAAATAAGAAGCAAAGGCAGTCTTGGGTGGGTTGGTACCAAAAGGGTTAGGAAATCTGTATTAAAGTTCCACAGGGTGACCTTCCACTAATGACCTTGACCTCATTGCTTCAATATTGTGTCCTCACTTGACCTGAAATTGTTGTTTCCTGTTTGATATTCTAGTAATTTTCTGTCCACCGTGACAATAAACTGTAGTGTTGATGTTGTTGTTGTTACAGGTATCATCAAAGAGTTGTTAGGCAAGTACACCATTGATAACGACAACCAGTTTGTTTCCATGGTAACTTTTGAGTGTCGCGGCATTGAACCAGTGGACTACCAACCCACGGTGAGTTACAGCTCCATTTTTGTTTCTTCCCTTCCTACTCTTATCATCATCATCATCATTATTATTTAATGTCTGTTTCTCATGCTGGCCAATCGGGGAGATGTCCAGACTCCAATTGTCTCTTGTGGCATGGTTTCTATTGCTTGTTGCCCTTCCTAACACCAACCACTTTACAGAATGTGCTGGGTACTTTTTACAGGCCACCAGCATGGGTGCACCTATGCAGCACTGGCATGAGTGCATTTTATGTGCCTCCAGCACCTGTAAAGGATGGGCCTGTATGTATGGATGGCACCAGTTTTACTTAGCTTGATGCGTCTGATCAAGTACAGCAAGTCACAACTCCCTGTCCCTTGTTATATCCTCTGTGAGGTCCAGCGTCCGAAGATCCTTTCTCACCACTTTGTCCCACGTCTTCCTGGGTCAGTGTGAATGAATTGTGGTCAGTAAAACATTCTGCTCTGATTGGTCTGTACCCTTCTGTTAGTTCCATCCATACCACCCTCTCACTGCAACCCATCATGCTCTCTGTCCCCTCCTCTCTCTTCTGCTCACCTCCATTTCGCTATGTTGCCTTGACACAGAGACACTGTTGAGTAGGAATGATGCTTTAACCTTCCAGGACACAAGACAACTTCATCATCCTGGCTTTAATGTCCACTTTTCCATCTTTGCATGGCTCAGAAGTAATTTCTTGAGGCAGATTTTCTATGATTGGATATCCTTTCTTTTGCCAACTCTCACCTGTTTCCAGGTAAGGTGATGTTTTCACAGATCCGAAACGAAGGATACTGCTTGTATAACAGTGACACTCATTTACAACCATCACATGATGTCAAAGCAAGGAGACAGTAATGCACACACACACACACACACACACACACACACACACACACACACATTATCATCCTTTAATGTATGTTTTCCCTGCTGGCATGGGTTGGATTGTTTGACCAGAGCTGCACCAAGTTCCTGTCTGATTTGGCTTGGTTTCTAAGGCTGGATGCCCTTCCTAATGTCAATAACAGGACTTCTTTCATGGCACTGGCATAGGACTCTTGTAGGCCAATCCTCTCCACTAGGGGATGCAATCTTAACACCTCTGCTGTGGGAGATGGGTCTTCTTGAGTACAGCAAAGTGCCAGATATCTCGGTCCTTTCTCATCTCCCCTAAAAGGTTCAGCATCCTGAGGTCATCCTTTAGTACTTTGTCTCATGTCTTTCTGGGTCTCCCACTTCCACGTGTTCCATCTACTTTGAGAGATCAGCACTTCTTTATGGAGCTGTCAGCATCCGTCCACACCACATGACTAAGCTAGCAGTCTCCTCTCTTGCACACTGCATCTTATTCTTCTTATGCCTAACTTCTCTTTCAATACACCAACACTCTCTTGCACATGTACACTTACATTACACATCCAGCAGAGCAAACTAGCCTTATTCTTCTCTAGCCTTCACATGTCTTCTGCATTCAGGATTCTTGTCTCACAACCATGAAGAATTACTGCCTGTAATACTGTCTATATATATATATATATATATATATATATATATATATATATATGTAACTTCATTCAGTTTCCATCAGCCAAATCTATCCAAAAGGCTTTGATTGACCCAGGACTATAGTGGAAGACACCTATCCAAGGTGTCACTTAGTGAGACTGAACCCAAAAACCATGTGGTTGGGAAGCAAACAACTCACCACACATCCTAGCTTGCACCTAAGATACTCTGGTGACACGATGAAGTGTATCCAGTACCTTGCGCAAAGTGATCTGTCAGTGGATCAGAAATAACCTAAAGAACTGAGATGACTTCTTAGTTTGTCCAAAGACAGAACAGTCTCTCTTTAATGTTGGACCATGATAAAATACACTCTATAAATAGGTTGGTGTTAGGAAGAACAGAGACAATGTAAAGTCAAGACAACTCCTTGGTCTGGCTGAGGTCATGACTACATCTCTAGTGTTGGTGCTATGATAAAAACATCCAGTGCACTGATTTGTAAATGTGCAGAGAAAATCTAGACGAGAGCACTCTTTAATCTTGTTGAAGACACATTTCTAGTGCCAATGCCATGATAAAATATACCTAGTACAGTCTGTATAGTAGTTGTGTCAGAAAGAGCAGAGGCAACATAGGGTCTAGAAGATCTTTAGTCTGTCAAAGTCATGAGAACTTCTCTAGTGCTGGTTCTATGATAGAAGGAATAGAATGTTTCCACTACATTCTGTAAAGTGGTCGAGACATGAGTAACGAGAATATAGAATAGAGAGAATAAAATACACCCAGTGTACTCTGTAGAATGGTTGGTGATAGGAAGGGCATCTGATCATAGAAATCAAGTTTAAAACGGGAATGTTTTGAGCAAGACATGGTCCTCCTGCTTATCAAGGAAGGTAATAACTGCAAATTAAAGCACTGACTTCGATCCAGCCTTGAAAGCAACAAAAAAAAAAGAAAGAAAGAAAAATGGTGGTGGTGGTAGAGAATTAAAACTGAAATTGGATTACAAGTAAAGATAATCCCTTTGACCAACTCTACCTATAATTCAAGCTGGAAATTGAAGTTTCGCTTTCTGGATTCTTTCTACTTTCTCAATTTAATCTCTGTTTATTCTGAAATTGTTTTCTTCTCTTCACAGTGTGGCTTTGTTGGAGAAAGTTCCGAGTCAACAACACAATTTAAAGAGATCACGTTTGCTGAAGGGGTAAGTGATTTCACAGAACCTCATCCCTTTCCATATTGATATTTCCCATCAATTGCACCTCCACCCCCTGTTCATCATTCACTACATTCACCTTTAAAGGGTAAGGATAAAGATCCACTACGGTCGTAAATGACCATGGGATTGCAACTAGAAAGTTCCCTTCCGAGGCATAATCTGGGCAAAGTAATTTGTCACCCATGCATACCAGTCTCCACTCTTCACACCACTGATGTTGTCCAAGGGAAAGGCAAAGGCTGATACAGCTTGGCATCAGTGACGTTGCAACTCTACAGCTGAGTAAACTGGAGCAATGTGAAATAAAGTGTCTTGCTCAAGAACACAACACACAGCCCACTCTGGGAATTGAACTTACTACCTCATGATAGTGAGCCCAACACTTTAACTACTGAATCATATGCCTTCATTCACTTTTACCCCTACCTCCTCTAACCATTTGTTACCCTACAATGAAAGTATCCTCCTCCTCCACTTCGCTCTTGATCCCTTGTCTGTATCCTCTCTTCTGCTCCCTTTGTACCTTGATTTTGGGCAATCCACCACCTTTTATTTCCTCAACTCCTTCCATCCATCCACCGCTATATAAAATGTTGGGTAGTTGTGTATCTTCTCTATGGCAAGACACCTGTGTTGGTCCCTCTACCATACTTGAGCCTTTTTAACACCTGGTATCAAGTCACCTTCCTCTCTCAAATCCCCCCCTCCACTTAGTAATAGAAGTTTTTCCTTTCCCTTTTTTTCTGTCTTGCATGTTACTTGGTAACCCCACTAGTGTTGGTTGTATGCAAAAAGCCCCCATTACATTCTGTAAAGTGGCTGGCACTAGAAAGGGCATCCAGCCATAGAAACTGTCAAAGCTGACACTGGAGCTTGATACAGCTTTCTGGACCCTGTCGAACTGGTCAACTCATGTCAACATGGAAAATGGATGTTAAACGAAGATGATGATTGCAATTATTAGCCACCCTTCTGTACATACACACACACACTCCTTTCCCTCTTCCTGTTAAAAGTTAAAATCTGTCTCGAACCTTATAGTGAATTAGATTGGGGTTTATCCCATTTTTTGAGGTATGTATGTTCTCTCAGAGTACAAAACATTCTCTGTCATAATAAAAATGCTTCTAGCGACTTATTTTCCCTTTTTTTGGTCTGCCACCTATGTGGGTGCCATAGCATACTGTTTTAACAATAACATTTTAGGTGGAGGTGTGAGTGTTGTATATATGTATGTGTGTGTGTTTTGGGTCTGTGAATGTCCAACTGGTTGATAAAGTTAAGACAATTGCTCAAGGAAAGCACTGAGGTGTGTGGATGGATGGATCTCTGTTGGTTTCAACAATGAAGATTCAGTTGTCCACCACTTCCTCTTCATCATTTAATGTCTGTTTTCCATAGGAGCTGGAAAGCTGCACCAGGCTCCAGTCATCTGTTTTGGCATGGTTTTTCACAGCTAGATGCTCTTTCTAATGCCAACCACTTCACAGAGTGGACTGGCTGCTTTTTACATGGCACCAGCACAGATAGGTTACACATCTCCATTTTCCTCCCCCGCTAGTGATGATTATGGTTTTTAACTTTGTTACAAGGTGACAAATTTATAAAGATGCAGCTTAGTTAATTAAATGTTTGAGATGTTAATATCATGACTGGTCCCTCTCTTCTTTTGAAGAACTGTGGAATAATAATTATTAGAAAAACTGATATGGGTTAGTGACAGTAAGAGCATCATCACTACTGTTTAATGTCTGCTCTTTATGCTGGCATGGGTTGGATGGTTTGACATGGATCTGGCTAGCAGAGAGCTGTCTGAACTCCAACTGTCTGTTGTAGCATGGTTTCTATGGCTGAATGCCCTTCCTAACACCAACCACTTTACAGTGTGCTGAATGCTTTTTTACGTGCCACTCTCATGGGTGCATTAATGCAGCACCAACACATGCTTTCTAAGTGGCACCGGCACCTGAAAGACAAGCCTGTATGTGTGGAAGACAGCGATTTTACTAAGCTTGACACATCTTATCAAGTACAGCAAATCACATCTCCCAGTTCCTTGTCATTTCCTCAGTGAGGCCCAGTGTCCGAAGACTCTTTCTCACCACTTTGTCCCATGTCTTCCTGGTCTACCCCTTCCACAGGCTCCCTCTGCAATTAGAGCTTGGCACTTCTTTATGCAGCTGAACTCTGTCTCAAATAACACCTCATCTAAATCTATGCTTGGAGGGAAATGCATGTTAAATGAACAAATACATGCATATATATATATATATATATATATATATATATATATATGGCCAGTGCTGGTGTCATGTAAAAGGCACCTACTACACTCTTGGAAGGGGTTTGCATTAGAAAGAGCATCCAACCGTAGAAACCAAGTCAAAATCAGACTGGAACCTGGTACAGCTATCTGGCTTACCAGTTGAACTATCTAACCCATGCCAGCATGGAAAACAGATGATGATGATGATGATGTTTATATACATCTCATCATTTTATTATCAACATGTTCTCACAGAATATTGGAAACAAACAATACTGCTTGTATGATAATGATACTCATTTACAAATATAATGCAATGTCAAGACACAAGACACACATTCCTTTTAGTTTCCATCTACTCACACGTCTTTAGTTGACCTTGCTCTGTTGTGACATTTGTCTAAGGTGCCATGCAGTGGGACTGAACCCAAAACCATGTGGTTGGAAAGCAAACTTCTCAACCACACAGCCTTGCCTACACCTATAAGTGTAATTGTGTGTATGTGTGTTTCAGTCTGGTTTGGCTTGGTTTCTATGGCTGGATGCCCTTTCTAATGCGAACCTCTCTACAGATTGTGCTGGATGTTTTTCACATGGCACCTGCATGGGTGTTTTGATTTGGTGTCAACATAGCATGGCAGCATGGGTACTTTTTATGTATCACTGGCACAGGACGCTTGCAGACCAATCCTCTTCAGGAGTGGGAGCAGTCTTAACACTTCTGTTGTGAAAGATGGGTCTCCTTGAGTACAGCAAGGTGCCACATATCTCAGTCCTTTGATATTGCCTCCATAAGTTTTAGTCCTTTGATATCGCCTCCATAAGTTTCAGTGTTCTGAGATTGTACTTCTGTACTTTGTCCCATGTCTTCCTCTTCCACAAATTCTATCCACTCTGATTGATTGGCACTTTTTTATGAAGTACCAGGCTTCAGTCAGATTTGGCCTCGTTTCTATAGCTGGATGCCCTTTCTAATGCACACCACCCACAGTGTAGTGGGTGCCTGTTATATGTCACCAGCACCATCCACTCTTCTCTCTTGAATGCTTAACTTTCCTTCAACACACTAGCACTCTGTCGCACATGTACACTTACATTGGACATCCAACAGAGTATAACATGAATGTAAATGTGTATAGCAGTAGAAAGGTATGCACACCTCTAATTCTTCTCATTCTTTTGTAGGACTGGACAGACTATGATGAAAATGCCAGCGTCTCTGTTGGAATCTATGACCTGGAGTATCGATTTGTAAAAGCCTGAGTAGATTTTATTAAATTTTTATCTAACTTTTAAACCAATTCTCTTATTGTTTCATTATTAACCCTTTAGCATTCAGATTATTCTGTTAATCATAATGTTTATTTATTTATTCCAATTGGTTTGAATTAATCCTGCATTATCTCACTGCTTTTAGATTTCAGTGATGTGATTGTTTGTTTTTAGAATGACATTGTAGGGTAAGTGTGAGAGGCCGAATTCAGTCAGTTTGAACATTAAACATTTTTGGGCTTCAATATGGTCAGTTTAAATGTTAAAGAGGCTAAATCATTATAGAGGCACTGGAACAGGTGTCTTACAGAAGAGATGCATGGTGACCCTGCATTACATAAGGGGTGGGTGAGAGTAGCTGGAAAGAGAAAGATGAAGATGGTGGTGGTGATGAGGTGTCAAAGGTGGGCCTTTAAGGTACAAGTGAAAGAGAAAATAAGGGCAGACAAAAGAGTTTGGGAGAGGATTGATAAACGATTAGAAATGGAAGTAGTATAATAGTTACAAATGAAAACACAAATAACAAAACTAAACCAAATATTTGTACAAAAGTAAAAAAAAAAACAAAAATCACATTTATTTCAATAGGAAAAACACTGTTGAAATATTTAAAGCATCACAGATCAATAATCCGTATTCCAATATTCGTTAGGTCC
>NC_142950.1:12569356-12599356 GCF_046866305.1 Octopus bimaculoides
ATATATATTATATATATATATATATATATATATATATATATATATATATATATATATATATATATATATATACATATATATATATATATATATATATATATATAATATATATATATATATATATATATATATATATATATATATATATATATATATATACATATATATATATATATATATATATATATATATATATATATATATATATATATATATATATATATATATATATATATATATACATATATATATATATATACATATATATATATATATATCATATATATATATTATACATATATATATATATATATATATATATATATATATATATATATATATATATATATTTTCGCCATGATAGATCGCTGACCACTACACATATATTTTTTTTTCTCTCCTTGTTTCTTTCTCTGTTCCTTTCTTTGGAAGAGTGTAGGCCTGAAATGTTAAAGACTTTTTCACTTCCCGAGTGTTATACTAATACATCTATTTGTTCTTTACACCACCTGTCTTCGTCTGTTGTTTTTTGGGGGATTCTCCTATATATATATATATATATATATATATATATATATATGTATGTATGTATTTTTGTATTTCAGGATGGTCTTCTTTTTTTTTCTTTTTTTTTTTGCCAAATAAGCGCACACACTATATATTTTTTCTTCACTCGTTTATTACTGTTCTTAATTTTTTAAAAATTTAGACTCATGTCCATTGTCTGGAAATCTTTTGTCACACATCTGTGACCTCGTCAACACTTTTCGTTTTTGTGTGTGCTCCTTCTTCACTTACTCCATTCTGTTCTTCTAAGATGTATATCCTTATATGCGCATGTGTTTGCATCCATGTTTGTGTGTGTGTGTATGCTTGTATGTGTGTGTCATCGTTCTTAGCAGCAGTATGGCCTTCCTCTCACCCCATTGTGCTGCTGTTGTCCTAAGACCCAAAAATTTGGTACAGTTCATGTATCTCTCTGTGTTTGTTCACCCACAGTGTTGCCGTTGTGGTAGTTGTTGTTATTACCATCGTTGTTACCGCCACTGCTGCTGTTGTTGGATAAGTCCCTCTGTACGAAGTACAATGGTGTTGTATGTAGGATGAACCCACAGGTTAACTATAAGGTTAGGAAAGTAGTGTATAGCTTACAATGTACTACATTGGAGAGACTGCATGTAGCATAAGAGAGCATATAGGTGAACATTGGCAAGAGCTCAAAGAAGAGAAAAACTTATCAGTGCTCTACCAACGTGCTCAGGTAGAACATGGTGGCTCGATTAATAGCATAGAGGCTAGAGTATTATCAATGCATAGAACTGACACAACACTTAGATTGCTAAGACTACACACAAAGTAGTAGACAGACCGAGCCACAATACGAAGCACAAAAGGAACAGTAACACCCACCACCACACCACATGACTAAAGACAGAAGGGAAAAGAAGAGAAAGAAAATCATAAATAATACACAGATACATAAGGGTAATATATACACAATAGACATATATGTACTTACCTGTAATATACATAAGAAATAAAGATAGATAAATAAAAATTAAAAATAAATATAGAAATAGATAAATATATTTGTCACATAACTGTGATAAATATAAGAAATAGAGATAAAATAAATAAATAAATAAATCCATATAAAGGGCATGGAAACAAACAACATATGAAGTGAACCCATACACACACACACACAAGCACACACATAAGAAATTTCACAGACGGCTACAACAATATCAAGAACATGAATAACAACATCAGCAGCAGTGGCAGTGACAATGTTGGCAATAACAACTACTACTATGATAGCAATACCATGGGTGAACACACAAACACAAAGAGATACAGGAACTATACCAAATTTTCAGGTCTTAGGACAGCAGCAGCACAATGGGGTGAGGGGATGGGGCTGAGGGGGAAGCCATACTGCTGCTAAGAACAATGACACACACACAAACACATGTGCATGTAAGGATACACATCTTAGAACAGAATGGAGTAAGTGGAGCAAGAGCACACATGAAAACAAAAAAGTGTCACTGGAGCGGTCACAGGTGTGTGATGAAAGATTTCGAGACAATGGACATGAGTTGAAGTAAAAAAAAAAAAAGAACAGTAATAAACGAGTGAAGAACAAATATATAGGCTTGTGTTTATTTGGCAAAAAAATAACCATCCTAAAATACAACATCTGTTTCAACATATGATATGATTTCACATCAGGAATCTTGCAACACATTGATAAATATACATGCATATATATATATATATATATATATATATATATATATACATATATATATATATATGAGGAGTCATCACGAGCAAATTACTAGTGTGAGGTGATTAGGATGGGTAGATATTGCAGGAGTGTATGGAAAAGTGAGAGATAGAGATGAGGAGTGAATGAGAGGATGAATATAATGAAGCACAAGTGTTGAGGGATGATAGATAGGGAACGTGGGGTAGAGTAGGTGACAACTGTAGAAATTGGGTAGATTTGAGAGGTGACCAGTGGGGGCTGGGGGTGGAGATAACCGCACAGAAAAAAGCATAGGATAATGAAGAGCAGCAGAATAGTAGTAGTGGTGGTTTCAAATTTTGGCACAAGGCCAGCAATTTTAGGCGAAGGGATAAGTTGATTACATCGACCCCAGTGCTCAACTGCTACTCATTTTATCAACTCCAAAAGGATGAAAAATACAGTTGACCTTGGTGAAATTTGAACTCAGAGCATGAAGACAGACGAAATGCCGCTAAGCATTTTGCCCAGCATGCTAACAATTCTGCCTGCTTGCCACTTTAGTAGTAGTAGTAGTAGTAGTAATAGTAGTAGTCTTTTCTGCTAAAGTCACAAGGCCTGAAATTTGTGGGGAGGAGACTAGTCAATTACATTGACCCCAGTGTTTCACTGGTACTTAATTTATCGATACCCGAAAGGATGGAAGGCAAAGTTGACCTTGGTGGAATTTGAACTCGTGTATACATAGCAACGGACAAAATGCTGCTAAACATTACACCCCGTGTGCTAATGATTCTGCCAGCTTGCAGCCCTAATAATAATAATAATAATAATAATAATAATAATAATAATAATAATAATAATCCTTTCTACTGAAGGCACAAGGCCTGAAATATGGTGGGAGGGGACTAGTAATTGACACTGACCCTGGTGTCTCACTGGTACTTAATTTATTGACCCCAAAAGGATGAAAGGCAAAGTTGATCTCAGTAGAATTTGAACTCAGAACGTAGCAGCAGACAAAATACCACAAAGTATTTCATCCAACGTGCTAACGATGCTGCCAGCTCACTACCTTAGTAGTAGTAGTAGTAGTAGTGGTAGTAGCAGCAGTAGTAGTAGTAGTAGTAGTAGTAGTAGCAGTAGTAGTAGTAGTAGTAGTAGTAGTAGTAGAAGAAAATGATGATGAATACAGTACACAGAGGAAGAAGAGTGAAGATGAGAGAGAGGGAGATGACATGTAGTCGGTTAGGTTGAAGGGGTGCAGAGGAGGAAAATGGTAATTATCTGATGGTGGTGGTGGTGATGATGGTGTCGTGCTGGTGGTGGTGTTGATGATGATGATGATTTTGTCAGTTCATTCAATTTATTTAGTTCTATTCAGTATTCCACTTAAGAAAAAAACAGCAAAACATTCCTTGATGGTAGCTTTCAGTGGTGTCTCTAGACCCTTCTCTTCTCTCTCTTTCTTTCCCCCCCTCCCCCGTTATTGGTTCCCTAAACAAGAAGGAAATTATGGTAACAAGGAGGGTAAAAGACAAAAACAAAAGCAGAAAGACAAGATTTTTTTATAAACTATCCCATTTTATCTGTAGTAGAGTCAAAAACTACAAAAATCAATCTGTTTCAATGCATAGATTAATCATTCAAAATTTAGTGGCTTTTAGCAATTTATTGCGACGATATATTTAGCGTGTTATTTATCACAGCTGAAATGGTCAATGATCCTGCAGTAGAATGTCTGTAGAACTGGCTAGTTACTGCAGCCACCCATATAGCCACATTCATTGCATAGTGAATCTAGACTAGTCATCAATCTAGGATGGTGAGTTGTCTCTTGGTAGTTAAATACCAATCTCCTTCCTTCCTTCATATGTCACAGAGAACTTGTAAGTCTCTGATAAACAAATACCAGACTCTACCACCACATTTCACACCCCAGTTTTAGAGGTTTTTTTTTTTCTTTTTTTATCTTTTATTTGTTTCATTTATTAGAATGTAGCCATGCTGGGGTACAACCTTGAATTTTTTTTTTTTTTTTAATTTTTTTTTTTTTTGGTGAATGAATCAACTCCAGTACTTTTATTTTTAAACCTGGTATTTACTCTTTAATATCAACATCACCATCATCATCATCATTAATGTCCATTTTCCATGCTGGCATGGGTTGGACAGTTTGACAGAAGCTGACGAGCTAGCAGAAACGTTAGCACGCTGGGCGAAATGTTTAGCGGTATTTTGTCTGCCGTTACGTTCTGAGTTCAAATTCCGCCGAGGTCGACTTTCCTTTCATCCTTTCGGGGTCGATAAATTAAGTACCAGTTACGCACTGGGGTTGATGTAATCGACTTAATCCTTTGTTTGTCCCCTCTATGTTTAGCCCCTTGTGGGCAATAAAGAAATAAGAAACCGACTAGCACAAGGGCTGTTCAGGCCCCCTGTCTGTTTTGGCATGGTTTCTATGGCTGGATGCCCTTCCTAACGCCAACTACTTTACAGAGTGTACTGAGTACTTTTATGCAGCACTGGTAGGGGTGCTTTTTACATGGCACCAGCATTTATATATTATATGATATATTAGTGCCGGTGGCACATCAAAAGCACCATTCGAGCATGATCATTACCAGCGTCGCCTTACTGGCATGTGAAAAAATATTTGAGCAAGGTCGTTGCCAGTACCACTGGACTGGCTCCTGTACAGGTGGCACGTAAAATACACCATTTGAGCGTGTCCATTGCCAGTACCGCCTGACTGGCCCTCGTGCCGGTGGCACGTAAAAGCACCCATTACACTCACGGTGTGGTTGACGTTAGGAATAGCATCCAGCTGTAGAAACTCTGCCAAATCAGATTGGAGCTTGGTGCAGCCATCTGGTTCGCCAGTCCTCAGTAAAATCGTCCAACCCATGCTAGCATGGAAAGCAGACGTTGATGTTGATGATGATGATGATGATGAATAGATATAGATACATACAGTTAAATAGATAGATATATAGTTATATAGATACATATAGTTATATAGATCTATACATATATATATATATATATATATATATACACACAGATATATACATATACATATATATATATATATATATATATATATATATATATATATATATATATATAAAAGGGGGTTTGTATGATCGTGTATAGAGGAATATATTATTTTATTTAAAAGAGTTCCAACTCTGTTTTTTTATGTTTTATTTATATTCTTAGAAAATTAATGTGGGATATAGAATATGGAATATATAATGTAAATAGTAAAATGAAATGAAGTATTGAATGTCTTATGGAATATATGAAATATTGAGTATTAGATATATATAAGGACTAGTATACTTTCTTGCATTTCAGCAGTCTTCAAAGTCCCGTCTGACAGATGTAAAAGTTGCAAAAACATTACAAAATCTGTTACTCAAAGTTACAGGTTCCCGTTTGTCAAACAGGAACAGAAATGTGAAACTCTGAGTAACAGATTCTGTCTTTGCAGCTTTAGTTATAAAGCATATTTTCATTGATGAGTTCTTGAAACTTGGTTCTTTTCCCTAAAACTATATATTTTTATATATTATAATCTATAAAGCTCAATTTAATTTCAATTTTTTATAATTACCTGTAATTTTGGATTTTGTCCCTAATATTATTATATATATATATATATATATATATATATATATATATATATATATACATATATATATATATATATATGTGTGTGTGTGTGTGTATAAACACACACACACACACACACATACATAGATACAGATATATATATATATGTATATATAGTGGAAAGAAACTTTCAAGAGAGCTGAACAGTAGATGGTCTTCAAAGATAAAGCCCCCACCCCATCACCACCAGGCATGTGTTTCAGCCCTTATCTTCTTACACTCCATGCATCACAGGTGCAGTCGTGGCTCTATAGTTGAGAAGTTTGCTTCCCAGCCACGCTGCTTTGGGTTCAGTCCCACTGCACGGCACCTTTAGGCAAGTGTCTTTAACCGTGTTTGTACTATGACACAAGATAGACTTTCCTTGCTAGTCAAAATACCAACATTGTTTCTCATTCAATTCATTTAGCGCAATATCAAATCAAAATATAAAATGTCACATGAATGTTTAATGTCACATGTATGTGTTTATGTCTATATATATATATATATATATATATATGTATCTATGTATGTGTGTATGTGTGTGTGTATGTATATGTAATATATATATATATAATGATATGTGTATGTGTAATCTGTATACAGCAATGCAAATGTCATGCACATGTACACACACACACACACATACATATATATATACATATATATATATAATGTGAGTAAAGCACATGGGCTTGATCTTGGTATTCCTGTATGTTCTTGTCGCTCATTACTGATATGCTCTTTATATAATATTGTAGCCTTCTTCAGACTGTACAGGATCCCATGTGATCACGCAATGATGTCAGTCTAATGCAATTAACATTAAAAGCATGAATCTCAATAGTAAAAGTGTCACTCCCTGAGCACATTCAGTTATATATATATATATATATATATATATATATATATATATATATATATATATAGGCACAGGAATGGTAATGTGGAAAGAAGCTTGATTCGCAACCACATGGTTCCGGGTTCAGTCCCACTGCGTGGCACCTTGGGCAAGTGTTGAAGGGTTCTAGTTGAACAAATCAACCCCGGGACTTATTCTTTTATGTCTGGTACTTATTCTATCGGTCTTTTTTTTTTTTACCAAACTGCTAAACTACAGGGACATAAACACACTAACACCGGTTATCAAGTGGTGGTGAGGAAGACAACACAGACAGAAAGACACCACATACGTAGATATACATATGTACGATGGGCTTCTTTTAGTTTCCCTCTACCAGATCCACTCACAAGGCTTTGCTTGGCCCAAGGCTATAGTAGAAGACACTTGCCCAAGGTGCCATGCAGTGGTACTGAACCCAGGACCATCTGTTGGGAAGCAAGCTTCTTACCACACAGCCACAGCTAAAAGCCATGAATTTTTTGTAAATAAATCTCTCAAGATATGAAAGTGTTAAATAAATCCTGACTATTTCCAAAATCCTAACTATTTCCTTTTTCTGAATACACACATACACAGAGGGTATTCAGATTAAATTAGACAGTTTGCATAAGAGGTAAAGGAAGCCCATCCCATCCAAAAATGGAAGTATTTGAAAAACTTAAAAAGTATCAACTAGACTATGGCTGGGAAATAACTGTTTACCCAAAGTAGCTGCCCTCAGCTTCCACCATGGCCTCAAGACGACTCCAGAACCTGGTGCATGCATTCCTCACTGTGTCCCCGAGAACATCTTTGAACATTTCCTTGTTCTTGCCACCAACTCAGCTTTGGTGTTATAGGCAGAGTGGTTGGCGTCTTTCTGAACCGCACTCCACACATAGCAATCTGTGGGGTTACTAATCAGGAGAATTAGGAACCAAATCCTGCTGTCACACATATGGCTTTCCAGCAGTAACTTTCTCCAGCCAGGGATTGACCACAGTCTCTGGCAGCTTCACACATAGCTGTCTGAATTGAGCTAAGGCCTTGTTCATGCAGTTGTTGGATGAATTCCAGTGTGCAAATACAGTCAGAACACCTGCTGTGTCTCTTCCTGCTAGCCACAGCTTCATAGTCTCTGTTGCAGCTGTCCATGTCATGTCTTTAGTGTTCACAGAGCAGTGAGCAGTAGTCATGATGTCAGTATTTTGATACCCGGTGCAAATCGTTATGATACAGGAAACTCTTTTCCAATATTTAGATGGCTTCCAGTCCTCCATGTCAGCTAACTTTTTCTTAACTACAGCTTTAATCTTTATATTCTCCAACATTGTTGACTGTTCACAAATGCATCAAGCTGTACCCGAAAAAAAGGAGACATAAGGAATCATCAAATTTAGCCCAAATATCTCATCATCATCATCATCATCATCATCATCTCACATCTGTTTTCCATGCTGGTATGGGTTAGATAGTTTGATTGAAACTGGTAAGCTGGAGAGCTGCACCAGACTCCAATCTGGTTTGGCTTGGTTTCTACAGCTGGATGCCCTTCCTAACACCAACCACTCCAAGTCTGTAGGAGGTAGCTTTTAGGCATCATCAGCACTGGCCACAGCTACGATTTCACTTCACTTGATGTGTTTTCTCAAGCACAGCAAATTTCCAGTGGTCTCGGTCAATTGCTAATGGTCTCCATGAGACTCATTATCCAGAGATGCTTCAGTACCTCATCCCATGTCTTCCTGGGTCTGCCTCTTCCATAGATTTCCTCCACAGTTAGACATCAGCTCTTCCTTATACAGCTGTCCTCATCCATATGCATCACATGACCAGTACAGTCTTCTTTCTTGCACACCACATTTGATGCCTGTCATGCCCGATTTTTCTCTCAAGACACTTACACTCTGTCATACTTGCACATCCAGTGAAACATACTAGCTTCATTTCTTTCAAACCTTTGCATGTCCTCTGCAGTCACAGCCCATGTTTCTCTGCCGTGTAGCATACTTGTTTACACACAGGCATCATACAATCTGCTTTTCATGAAATTAAGTAAATGACAAAGGAACTGGAAAATTATACAATGAGCTTCATTAGCTTACAGCTGTTTCTACTATAAAATGCAGCGCTCTTGGAGATATGTGCTTGTGCATCACCTTATACTTCCTCAGAGCTTTCAAAAATATAAATACATGTAGCATGCAGATAAGGCTGTGTGTTTAAGGAGTTTGTTTCCCAACCGCATTTGTTTAGGGTTCAATCTCACTGTGTGGACATTGGGCTGGTATCTTCTTCAGAAAAGAGTTCATATTATGTTTACATGTGTGTGTGTGTCTTGACATCACCTGATAGTTGTTAATGAGTGTCACCATCATGCTGGTGATGGTGTTCATGTCCATTCTTCCATGGACAGATATCCAGCCATGAGGTGAGGGAAAATTACCTTGCTCAAAAACAGGTGAAGGCTGACAACAGAAAGTGCATCCAGCAATAGACTAAGTGAATTGCATCAGACCCATGCAAGCATTGGAAAAGTGAACCCTGAAATGATAATGATTGGTGTGTGTGTGTGTGCACATGCATACATATATATACCTGTTTTTACATATTTTTTAATGTTATTAATGTTACTATAATCTTTCGCTCTCTGTCTACACACACACACACACGCCAGATGCCATGATAGATCGCTGACCAAACCATTCAATTTTTTTTCTCCGTGTTTTTCTCCTTGTTTTCTCTGTATTCTTTCAGTTGAAGAGCGTAGGCTCAAAACGTTAAAGACTTTCTGTATTCCCGAGCGTTAAACGAATACATCCTTTTGTTGTTTACACCACCTGTCCTCGTCTGTTGTTGTTTTTTTCGTAAATTCTCCCATATATATATATATATATATCTGTGTCCTTATTTATCTATATGTATATATCTGTCTACCTACCTATACATCTATAAATTTTGAATTTTCTTATGTTTCTGCAAGTCTCCTCAGCCAAGTGATCTGAAGCAGAAGGATTCATTCCAAGGCCCGGCCACATACAGAGGATGTACCGATGTATTTTTCTTGGTTTTAAGTGTTGTCTTCCTTGGTGGAATGGTAAGAAACAAGTCCACAAATGGATAATTATTTTTCCTCTTGTTTTTGTATTAGTTCTAAGTCTATATTTGTCTATATATGTGTGTAAAATGTCATACATAGTTTGTATGCATAACAGCTATTATAGTGTGTGTGTGTAACATTTATTATATTGAATGTGTCTATAATGTGTTTCAAATCCAAAATATTGATCTGTTGGAAGCTGTCCAGAGACGTGCAACCAGACAAATACCCTTTATCTTGAACATATTGCTTCAATAGGCAGCAACACACTAAAGTTTATATGTCCAGCAGTTGACTTGGTAGACTCGCACAAGATTATCCACCATTGTTTATTTTTCAACAACTTTGGTCACTTTTTTTAATTCAGTGAACCTCTGCCCACCTTGGACATGATTTTGAAACACAAAAACAACACCACATCAATGACATTTGTGAACATTTTTCACATTCAGAATTGTCAAAGCATGGAATAAACTACTAGCATCCATATTCATATATATATATATATATATATATATATATATATATATATAGTTTTAGGGAAAATAACCAAGATGAGTTCTTGAAACTTGGTTATTTTCCCTAAAACTATATATTTTATATATATTTTATCTATAAAGCTCAATTTAATTTTAATTTTTTATAAATTGATTTTAATTGAGTTTTTACCTGTAATTTTGGATTTTGTCCCTAATATTATTATATATATATATATATATATATATATATATAATATATATCTGTATACATATATGCATTGGCGAACTTGGTCTAAAAATATTGGTTGCCAGGAGACTAAGGCCCACTCGCAACTACAATGTTATCTTTCTTTTTTTTTTTTTTTTTTTTTGTGGAAAGTATCCTTTTCAATTGTCTACAAACACAGCCAGGCTGAAATAATTAATGCATTCTTTCAGGAGTGAATAAAAATTTCTCAAACTTGAGGGGATGGGCCTCCATATATGGATTCTAATGGTGCAGGGGGCCCACTTGCCATCAGGCAAGCTGGCAACCTGGCCAGTCCGCCACTGCATATAGATATGTATGTATACATATATATATGTATAGTAGAATAAGAAATAGAAAATCCTTGGTACATTATTTATTATGTATTTGAAAAAATGACTAGAAATGGTGTTTCTGGTAATTTTTCCACTTTGGTAATTGGATGTTTATAAGTTTACGAAAAAGGTGACACTGATAGCAGTTTTTTGCGTAAAAGCAGTTTTCAAACTGATATTTTAGAGTTTTGTTATTCACTGTTTAAATAGGGAGTGTTTAAGTACAAACATACATACACACACACACATATACATACATATTCCCATACATAAACATAGGGACGTACACACACAAAAGCGGCGAGCTGGCAGAAACATTAGCACGCCAGGCGAAATGCTTAGCGGTATTTCGTCTGCTGCAACGTTCTGAGTTCAAATTCCGCCGAGGTCAACTTTGCCTTTCATCCTTTCGGGGTCGATTAAATAAGTAGCAGTTACGCACTGGGGTCGATATAATCGACTTAATCCGTTTGTCTGTCCTTGTTTGTCCCCTTTATGTTTAGCCCCTTGTGGGTAGTAAAGAAATAACACATAAATATAGGACCTTACACATACATGTTTGCAGAGAAACACAAACACACACATACATGTATTCATTCCCCTGCTTTTTTTTTGTGTGTGTGTATGTACATATGTATGAATATATGTGAATGAATACATATATGTATGTGTTTGTATTTCTCTGCATGTATGTATGTGTAAGGTCCCATATTTATGTGTGTATGTCTATGTTTATGTACGAGTATGTGTGTATGTGTATAAATATGTGTGTGTGTATATATATATATATATATATGCTTTTTACTTTTTTTTTTTTTCTGCAGATATATGTATTTTATTTGTCACTGTCTTACGGCTGCCCATATCGTCTCCTCTATGGCATGGATAGCTGGGGAAATTCTTGCAATCTGAGGAATAAAAAGATTCCCGGTGTCCATTATTCAGGATTAGACACAACACATTTAAGGTAAGACATTTGGTTTTTACATCTCTTTTCTTTACCCCCCCCTCCTCTCTCTCTCTCTCTCTCTCTTGGCTATTTCTGTCTCCCTCATTTTGTCTCTCTCTCTCTCTCTCTCTCACTTTTATCTTTTCCTTTTCCATCTCTACCTTTTTGCCTTTGTTTTCTCAATCACTCTCTCTCCCACTTCTCTCTTTCTTTCTTCTTTCTTCCTTTCTTTCTTGCCTTTTCTTTTCATTTTCTTTCTTCCTTCCTTCCTTCTTTTCTTTATTGCCTTCTTATAAATCAGCCCCCATTGGTAAGAAACTCTCAAGAGAGCCAAACAGCAGGAAGTCTTCAAAGAAGAAACCCCCCAACCCCCACCCCAGGCAAGTTTCTCGGCCCTTAACTTCTTACATTCTAAGGAGGCTGTACCACATCCAAGTCATAACTCCTGTGTACCCTTCAGCTGACACTTTTTGGATATCAGACTTGTGCATTTAAACTACCAGGAGATTTCACCTAGTTGTAATTCCTCTCCATTGACTCAGCTTTTAAACTTATACTTTAACCATTTACCATTCAGATTAAGTTTGTCAAATGTGATGCTTATTTATTCACATTTATTTGAATTAGTCATGCATTATCTTGTAGCGTTGAGATTTCAATGATGTGACTGCTTATTTTTAGAATGACATTGTAGGGTAGGTGTGAGAGGTGAGAGGTGGCTAGCTTCACCCTTTAGCATTCAGATTATTACTCTGTCAAATGAAATGCTTATTCACATTGTTTTGAATTAATCAGGCATTACCTTGTAACGTTCAAATTTCATTGACATGATTGTTTTATTTCTAGAATAATATTGTGAAGTAAGTGTGAGAGGCCAGATCTGGCCAGTTTGAACTTAAAACTGGTGGAGATTGTCAATTTAATCCTTTAGCCAGAGATTGTCAATTTAATCCTTTAGCATTCAGATTACTCTGTCAAATGTAATGCTTACTTATTTACATTGTTTTGAATTAGTCATGTGTTATCTCATAGCTTTGAGATTTTGAAAATGCAGTTGTTTATTTTGAAAATGACATTGTAAGATGTGTTACAGGCCGGATGTGGCCAGTTTGAACATAAATCGTGTAGAATATCTTGGCCGGATATGACCAGTTTAAATGCTGAAGGGTTAAAGAAGGAAAGACGTTGGTTGACATGGTAACAGTGAAATGTCATCAGCATCACAGTTACTCACTCAGAGTTACTTCTCTTGAGCCTGGTACTTATTCTATTTTTTCCTCTTTGCCAAACTACTAAGTTACAGACATGTAAACAAACCAGCACTGGCTATCTAAGAATGGGTGACAAACACAAATGCACACACACACACACACACACACACACACACACACACACATGTATTTTCATTTGTCTCTGTCTTTCATTTTGCACCAGATACCTATTTACACATACAAACCAAGGTTCGCATATAGAGGAGACCATCTGTGTGAAGGAATGTCCACGGCAAATAATCAGAACACAGCAAGAGCTGGTGAACTTCACAGAGGTAACAGGTTCAAACCTCTGCCGCTATGATGGTACGGTTTGTCCTACTCTACCCATTGCAGCTACGTGAGTACTGACTTCAAAATTTCAATAAGTGATTACTGCTACATACATGTGTATGTATATATGTATATACTGACCAACTCCTTTCTCCCTTCCCCATTTTCACACACACATACGTCAAGATCACCAGCATTCTATCTCCCACACACACAGCCCCTCGTTCTTTGATCACCGTTCTTTCTCCCCCTTTTCTTAGCTCTCCTGTGAAAAAAAATCTCTAACTTCCGGTCAGCCATTACTATGATTAGCCATTACTATGATTGACCACTGACTGAACACTATTCAATTTTTTTTCTCCGTGTTTTTCTCCTTGTCTCCGTATTCTTTCTGTTGAAGAACGTAGCTCGAAACGTCAAAGTCTTTCCGTATTCCCAAGCGTCATACTAATACATCCTTTTGTTGTTTACACCACTTGTCCTCGTCTGTTGTTGTTTTTTTCGTACATTCTCCCATATATATATATATATATATATATATATCATCATCATCATCATCATCATCATCATTTAACATCTGCTTTCCATGCTAGCATGGGTTGGATGATTTGACTGGGGACTGGTGAAACCAGAAGGCTGCACCAGGCTCCAATCTGATCTGGCAGTTTCTACAGCTGGATGCCCTTCCTAACGCCAACCACTCAGAGAGTGTAGTGGGTGCTTTTACGTGCCTCCGGCACGAAGGCCAGTCAGGCGGTACTGGCAACGGCCACGCTCAAAATGGTGTATTTTACGTGCCACCTGCACAGAAGCCAGTTCGGCGGCACTGGCAATGATCTCGCTCGAATGTCTTTACACGTGCCAGGAAGGTGATGCTGGGCACAGGTGCTATTGACGGTTTCGCTTTCGCTTGCCCTGTCAATGGCACCTGTGCCCAGCATTGCCTTCCTGGCACTTGTGCCGATATATATATATATATAAAAGTGTGTGTGTATATATATATAGGAAGTGCTGAAAAGTTCCAAGTTTTAAGAGTGTTGCAAAAGGCCTGGTTGTAGGCCCAACCTTCTGAGTTCTTTTACAGGACTTAGAAAAACTGAAGAACTGCTGCAATAAGTGTGTGAATCTTGAGAAAGGAATATGTTGAATGAAATGATAATTAACTGATCCTCCTGTATTTTCTTTTGCCCAAAGCCAGGAGCTTTTCAGCACCCCCTCATATATATCCATCAATGCAAAACTAACATATTTAGTTTTTCACTGAACATACATAAAAACCAGAGAACTAGAATGCAAACGTCCTTTAAAGGATTATAGGTCCTTGAAAATCCATCAAGCTGAGCAAAATTGCAGTCATGGTAGATACTGGTATCACACAAATGGCACATAAAAGCACCCATTATACTCTCACGGTGGTTGGCGTTAGGAAGGGTATCCAGCCATAGAAACCATGCCAAATCAGACTGGAGTCTGGTGCAGCCTTCCAGCTTACCAGCCTTGGTCAAACCTTCCAGCCCATATCAGCATGGACAATGGATATTAAATGATGATATATATATATATATATATATATATGTATATGTATATATGTAAAGAATAAAAAGTTTTGAATGGTACAACAATGCACTATAATACAAACAATGGGCTATATACCCATTGTAATTTAGTTATCCATAGTCTGATGATATTTCGGAATACAATTCCTTCTTCAGATATTCTTAACTGTTTTCCAACGGTCTTCTTTTTTCGGAAGCATCTCAGTAGTGGTCTCACGAAGCTCTTTCCGAAATTCCTCATGAGAAGTGTGTGAGGTCGGCTATGTCTCAATCTCGTGTGTGTTGGTACATCTGTAGCACTGCTTCTAAGTACCAACACACACGAGATTGAGACATAGCCGACCTCACACACTTCTCATGAGAAATTCCGGAAAGAGCTTCGTGAGACCACTACTGAGATGCTTCCGAAAAAAGAAGACCATTGGAAAACAGTTTATAGCAGAGACTCCATCTAAGAATATCTGAAGAAGGAATTGTATTCCGAAATATCATCGGACTATGGATAACTAAATTACAACGGGTATATAGCCCATTTTTTCTATTATAGTGCATTGTTGTACCATTCAAAACTTTTTATTCTTTACACACAATACACAATGCTTCAAGCAAACTACAATACTCTCATATATATATATTGTGCACTTGTACAGGTAATGGTAATTTGATAGAGGGGATGAGCTAATGTACAGAACAAACATTTGATCACTCTAAACAAATCATCAGGTTATTCAGCAAGAAATTGCAGAATCTTCTTTCTCAGACTCAAGAGAGACTACCATTAAATTGTGTGTGCGTGTGTGTGAGAGAGAGATTAAAAAAATAAAAAACAATGCCAATACAAACTAAAATCTTTAATTTAACAAATTCTGAACCACACCAAAATCGCTCAACCATTAAATATCACAATTCCAAGTCACCCTGTCACCACAAATACATGAGTCCTTAATTAGTTTTACCATTAAACCTATTCACAGACAAAGCATCAAAATACCCTAATCTTCACCTGAATAATGATGTTAGCATTTTGATTCCTGGCACAAATCATCATGATACAGGTAACACTTTTCCAAATCTTTATGCTCTCCAATGCCATTGGCTGTTCACCAACACATCAAGCTGTTCCTGATAAAAGGAGACATTTAAACAAAACCACCCTCTATATAAACATATGTTTTTATATACTCCTCACAGAATCATTTTATCATTCATATTTTCTGGATTTTCAGTAACATGGATACTTTACATTACTTCATAATTGATTATTATGTGAACAAACTGATGGCCCAAGTCACACAATTCTCTGAATCCATATCTTATACTATTAATTTTACTTACATATATACTCTTTTACTTGTTTCAGTCATTTGACTGCAGCCATGCTGGAGCACTGCCTTTAGTCGAGCCTAACGACCACGGGGACTTATTCTTTGTAAGCCTAGTACTTATTCTATCAGTCTCTTTTACTGAACCGCTATGTGACAGGGACATAAACACACCAGCATCGGTTGTCAAGCATCCGGCAGGGGAGGGTGGCGAACCCTGCTGTACTCTTCCACCACAACTTTCTCTTACTTCCTGTTTCTGTTGTGCCTGTAATTCAAAGGGTCAGCCTTGTCACACTGTGTGTCACACTGAATATCCCCGAGAACTACGTTAAGGGTACACGTGTCTGTGGAGTGCTTAGCCACTTGCACGTTAATTTCACGAGCAGGCTGTTCCGTTGATCGGATCAACTGGAACCCTCAACGTCGTAAGCGATGGAGTGCCAACAACATTTAAATTTACAAACAACAGTATGTTATAATATAAAGTATTTTTTATCGTCCCAAGACTACACCTCATACAACATATCCACATTTCCACATACCGTGCTTTTATTTCCATGCTATGCGCTAAGCTTTCAAAACTACACTGCACCCCTTACTTCATGGCTTGACTGCTATCCTACACCTCCTGCTCTCACTCCCCTGCTACAATGCATGTGACTCAAAACATGTCTTCCCTGTGTAACTCACAACCTGGGGCTAAAATACGGACTACAATCACCATTACAGTACCACTTCTGCTACTACTACTACTACTACTACTACTACTACTACTACTACTACTACTACTACTGCGGATCGAATTTTTTTATTCTCAGGATTCCACTGTTCCACCGATGTTCCACATCTGAAAATGGAATTAAAGATAAAGTTATCAGTGGTTTGCGTAATGATTTCTTTCACGTAAGTACCCAGCATGCTTTGCTTAATGATTTAGTTGTATCTTTCTTGCCTTTTCTTTTGTTTTTTTCCTTGTTTCAGTCATTGAACTGCAATCACGCTGGGTCACTGACTTTCAAAGGTTTTAGTTAAACAAATTGACCCAAGTACTTAATTTAAGTCTCGTACTTATTTTGCTGGTCTCTTTTCTTGAACTACAAAGTTATGTAGATGTAAACAAACCAGTACCAATTGTCAAGCAGAGTGGTGGGGCACAGGCACGCATACACACCCAAACACACACCTGGAGCTCAATAGTCCTTCAACACATTAGATACGGTCAAACCCCTGTCCAACCTATGTCAGCATGTAATTGACATGTGTGTGTGTATGTATATATACATACATATCATCATCATCATCATCATCGTTTAACGTCCGCTTTCCATGCTAGCATGGGTTGGACGATTTGACTGAGGACTGGTGAAACCGGATGGCAACACCAGGCTCCAGTCTAATTTGGCAGAGTTTCTACAGCTGGAAGCCCTTCCTAACGCCAACCACTCAGAGAGTGTAGTGGGTGCTTTTACGTGTCACCCGCACGAAAACGGCCACGCTCGAAATGGTGTCTTTTATGTGCCACCCGCACAAGCCAGTCCAGGGGCACTGGCAACGATCTCGCTCGAAAATCCTACAGGAGCCAGTCAGGCGGTACTGGCAACGGCCATGCTCAAAATGGTGCATCTCATGTGCCACCCGCACAAGAGCCAGTCCAGGGGCACTGGCAACGATCTTACTTGGCTTGCCGGGTCTTCTCACGCACAGCACATTTCCAAAGGTCTCGGTCAGTAGTCATCGCCTCGGTGAGGCCCAATGTACGAAGGTCTTGCCTCACCACCTCAGCCCAGGTCTTCCTGGGCCTACCTCTTCCACGGGTTCCCTCAACTGTTAGGGTGTGGCACTTTTTCACGCAGCTATCCTCATCCATTCTCACCACATGTCCATACCAGCGCAATCGTCTCTCTTGCACACCACAACTGATGCTTCTAATGTTCAACTTTTCTCTCAAGATACTTACACTCTGACGGGTATTCACATTGACATTACACACCCAACGGAGTGGCTTCATTCCTTGCGAGCTTACGTATGTCCTCAGCAGTTACAGCCCATGTTTCACTGCCATGTAGCATGGCTGTTCGTACGCATGCGTCATACAGTCTGCCTTTTACTCTGACTGAGAGTCCCTTTGTCGCCAGCAGGGGTAAGAGCTCTCTAAACTTTTCCCAGGCTATTCTTATTCTAGCATATGTGTATATATATATATATATATATATATATATATATATATATATATATATATGGGAGAATGTACGAAAAAAACAACAACAGACGAGGACAGGTGGTGTAAACAACAAAAGGATGTATTAGTTTGACGCTCAGAAATACAGAAAGTCTTTAACGTTTCGAGCTACGCTCTTCAACAGAAAGAATACGGAGAAAACAAGGAGAAAATATATACACACACACACACACACACACATATATACATATATAAAATAATTGATCAAAACTCAGAGAAATGAGAGATAAAATATTTATTCCATTTGTTGACAGTTGTTTCGTTATCTGTATCCTGTTACATCAGTAAAGCTAAAGCGTCTTACACATATAAATATACACATACAGATGCACATATATAACTGTGTGGTAACATAGTGAATAAGATTTCTTGCCAGAAAATTTTGTGAACAGTAAATATTTAGCTCTTCTAAATTATGCTATGTTGTCTCATTTTGTAAGATTTGAGATATATTTGGTAAGAAATATATATTAACAATAGAGACAGTATTAATACCGAGAGATAATATTCATCCCCACTTAAATGTGGATGTTCTGTTAAAACAAGCAATACTGCAGTAGATACCATGAGTGAATACTCTCATATTGGTTTTTGGTACAGAATACATGCTTGTTTGTTTATATCACCAGTGTGGAGATGAATATTTGGTGAGCTACCATGACTTTCAAATACCAGAATGCCAATATTTGGAACATATTAACCCATTACCTACCAGTGATCTCATATGAGATCACTTAAAAATTACAAATTTCGTAATTATCTGTCAATATTTACACATATCTAACCTTTTTGCTATATCTACTAGGTATATTTCTCTGATATTCAAATGAGGTTTGCTAATTTTTCACCCAATATCTCGCTTATTTCTATTTGAAATGTTATTTTGATCGTTCCAGCGTGTTTCTAAGGCTGTTTTATGCTAGAAATCAAAGTTTCATAGAAAAAATTCCAGTTAATAAGAATTATGGGAGGTAATGGGTTAAGATGGAAATAAGTAAGTAAATATAGGGTGACTATAAAGTCTGAAGCATCTGTTGGAAGACATCATGAATGAATGTGGAGTTACTTGCATCATGTTCATGTGAGTCTTGCTAAGCACATTAAACTTTCCATCATTAGTAGAGGAAATCATCGTCATTTAACGTCTGCCTTCCATGCTGGTGTGGGTTGAACAGTTTAACTGTAGCTGGTCAGGTAGAAAATTACACCACTCATGTCTGTTTTGGCATGGTTTTTACAGCTGGATGCCCTTTCCAACATCAACCACCCCACAGATTTGCCATTATAATGCTGGCCACCATCCACACTGTGTTGCCCTCAACAAAATGCCAAAGCATGGCCTAGATGCTACAGGCCTCCCTTCCCAGCTTGAGTCAGCAGGATTAAACCAAGGGAGCAGAAAATGTCTGATGGTATGATAATTTCCCCATTCCATGGCATTGAACCCCTCATCTGGAATGTCACATGCTATGACACCTTCTCCAGCAGCAAACCCAGGCTCTGCTGCTTGCCAGGCTGAAGAAAGCAAACTGTCGAAGTTTTGGTTGCTCTCTGACAGGTTTATGGTTGAGCCTGTGGCAGTGGAGACCTCCAATGTTCTCGGGGAGGGGCCCCCAGACCATACCCCTGCTTACTGCTATCAGGGTGGAGATGGCAGTCCACAAGTGTAAGTCCTGTGAGTCAGAGTGGCTGCTCCAGTGCATCTCTCTTACCTTCCTCCAGGACAATGCCTTTTTCATCTTGTCTGCTGGGACCATGAGGAAGTCTGAATTACAGGAAATCAAGAGAATGTAAGAACAGACTGCTTCAAATGAATATTCTAATTTAATTCTTTAGCATTTAGATTATTCTCTCAAATGGGAATCTTACTTATCCACGTTATTCTGAATTAATCATGCATTATCTTGTATCTTCAAAATTTTGATGATGTGACTGATTATTTTTAGAATGACATTACGGGTCAGGTGTGAGATACCAGATCTGGCTGGTTTGAATGTAAAACAGGCAGGATATTTGGGCCCAGATATGGCTAGTTTAAACACTAAAGGGTTAAACTTTCCAAATGTAAACCCACTTAATGGATAATTGCTTAAAATCCATTATGAAATTTTTAGTTGTGTTGGAAATGTTATTCATTTATGTGGCTGAATAAAATTAACGAAAATTATGCATCTTCACCTGTGTATCCAGACTTTATGGTCACCCTGCAGAATCAAATAAGAAAGCTACAGTAAAATAAAAAAATAAAAAATTATAATTACCGTAAATCCTCGAGTATAATCCGCACTTTTTTCCCAAAATTTAAAGGTCAAAATTTTATAGTGCGTACTATATACGAGGTTAAAAATGAAAAATATTTTCGAAGCAAAGTTTTCTAAGTGATAAATATATAAAGGCAATTTACTTAATATTTATTTTTCACTGTTATTTCTTTATTTTCTGCAATCAAAGTGCACAAAAAAGCTTTATGTTTGCTTTATGTTATATATACAATAATAATAAAGGACGTTACCATATATACATTTACAAACCAAGGACGTTGTATAGACCTCCTTGACTCAAGTTAGAGAAGGGGTGCGTATTATACACAAGGTTTAGATTTTTCATAGGTACAACCCCCTAAAAATACCCTGTGTATTATACTCAAGGGCGGACTATACTCGAGGATTTACAGTAGTCATTTATTTGTTTACTGTAATTTATTGGTAGAGCACCATAAGATATAAAATAATTCTTTCTAGTAAAGGCAGAGGGCCTGAAATTTTGGTGGGAGGGAACTAGTTGATTACATCAATCCCTGGTATTTAATTTATCAAACCTGAAAGGATGAAAGGCAAAGTGGAGCTGTGGGGTTGGTTGAACTCAGAGTGTGAAGACGAAATACCACTCTGCCAGCTCAGAAGCCTTTCTTCTTATATAAAATATAAAATAATAAAAAATATAAAGAAAAAACAGATGAATATATAATAAAAAAGAAAAGGGAAAGGAAAGCTGAGAGGCAAGTTAAGTAGGTCTATAGTCAAACTAGAAAAGGAGACTCAAGGCTAAAATGTTTTTACTATTTTTATGATTCACTGGGTTGACATGCTCTGAAAGAGCAAAAACAGGATAAAAATGTTATGCTTGGCTGGTTTCAAAGGACAAATATATCTGTTTTAGGTCCATGCCCATGTATGCACACACACACACACACACACACACACACACACACGCACACGCACACGCACACACACACACACACACACACACACATACTTACACAGCCAGCATATTCACACACACTCACACACATACTCTTTTACTTGTTTCAGTCATTTGACTGTGGCCATGCTGGAGCACCGCCTTTAGTCGAGCAAATTGACCCCAGGACTTATTCTTTGTAAGCCTAGTACTTATTCTATCAGTCTCTTTTGCCGAACCTCTAAGTTACGGGGACAAACGCAGACACACAAACACACACACACACATACATATATGTACATATATACGACAGACTTCTTTCAGTTTCCGTCCACCAAATCAACCCACAAGGCTTTGGTCGGCCTGAGGCTATGGTAGGAAACACTTGCCCAAGGTGCCATGCAGTGGGAATGATCCCAGAACCATGTGGTTGAGAAGCAAGCTTCTTACCACATAGTCACTCCTGTGCCATACATCACATAATATTCATACATACACTTATAAATCTTGCATTTTCGAGATGACATCTTCTATTCCTCTTTGTTTATAGCAGCGGTTCTCAACCATATTTTTTGGTTCATGAACCCTTTTGATTCTTATTTTATTCAGGTGGACCCCCATAGCCATTTCATATTTAAAAAAAAAAAACTATTTTTATAATTAAATATTATTAGTTCCTTTATTACTTGTTCCAGCCATTTGACTGTGGCCATGGTGGAGCACTGCCTTGAAGTGTTTTTGTTGACCAGTTCAACCCCAGAATTTATTTTTAAGCCTAGTACTTATTCTGTCTGACTCTTTGCTGAGACGCTAAGTTATGGGGGAATATTTGAGCCAGATACGGCTGCTTTAAATGCTAAAGGGTTAATTTAAATCACTTTAAAAACAGAAAGTTTAAATCAGCTGAGGTGGTCTCAAAAAGGTTAATCATTTTGCCATCTCTGAATACACACACACACACACACACACACACACACACACGGATGTAAACCTAGACTTAGCACTAATCCTAACTTACCAAAAATTTGTGTTATTTCTCTTTCAGAAAATTGCTGTTGATCTCGAAACCTCATGGAGGGAAATAGTTTATATGGGTCTGTTGTCCATTGGTAAGTGCTTTAGTGTTTTGCAGTGTGTAGTACATTGTGCCATTCAAAATGAATGGCACAATGCTTGTTCATTCAGGTGCTGCCCCATTTGGAAGAAGAGGTACCCAAATTTCATTATATAGCAAGATGAGGTCCCACCACATTGGTATAGACACATACACGATTACCTCAACCAGAATCTTCCAGAATGCTGGATTGGTCATGCAGGTGTGAATGATCTGTAATTGATGGTCTGCCACCAGCCAGTTCCCCCTTGTGATTTTTTCCTTTGGGGGTATCTGAAAGACAAGGTGTTCATACCCCCACTTCTGCAGAACTTTAGCATTCAGATCAATTAATCAAATATTATGCTTATTTATCCACGTTTTTTTAATTGATTATATATTGTCTCGTAACTTCAAGATTTTGAAGATGTGATTGTTTATTTTTAGAATGACATTATAGGGTAGGTGTGAGTGGCTGGATCTGGCCAGTTTCAACAATATTTTTTATTGCTTTTAGCACAGATGAAATACTGTCAGGTAGAACATCTGGAGCTGGTTTCATCTCAGTGTTATTTAACCTTTTAGCATTTAATCCGGCCAAATCTGGCTCAAATATTCTGCCAGTTTTATTTTTAAATTCACTAGATCCAACCTCTCACACCTACCTTACAATGTCATTCTAAAAATATACAAACACACCATTGAAATCTTGAAACTACAAGATAATACATGACTAGTTGAAAACAATCTTAATAAGTAAGTATTACATTTGACAAAGAAATCTGAACACTAAACAGTTAATTTAACTTCATTCAAAATTTCTTCAGATTCCTTTTTGATTTCAACAATCTGTGAAGCTACTGTATCTGTTTTATGGAGAATATTTTGGCCAGATATGACTGTTTTAAATCCTAAAAGGTTAAAGCAGCAGACAGGCAACCCAGTCAGCTTAGTTGATCAGGTTATACTGGCACAGGCATGGCAAGAATTAGACTATCATGCATGTAGACATCTGCCATGTGGCAAAGGATACCTACATTGAACATCTGTGACTGTCAGTAGAGTTAACCTTTCATGTTACGTCTGTATTTTTACAATATATTCATTACTTCACTGGCATGTATGGTTTCTGTTTCTACCATTCATTTTGAATTACTCTGTAGTTATATCTTGTCTACATGTACAACAGCTGATTTTTGCATAACCACAGGCCAATTTTAATCTTCCAGCAATGACCATCCCATCTTTTTTTTTTCATACATAGTGTATTAAGACTATATATTTTTTTTTAATGTGTTCTTTCCTTTTCAAAAGATAAGATGTAATTTAAGAGATATTTAGCTGTCATTTCTAGCAGATTAAGTGAGCACATAGAGGCTTTTTTGTTAGCTTGTAATAATTATAATTGTTGTTGTTATTGTGATTAATGATGCTGGTGGTGGTGACTGCTGCTGCTACTAGTCCAAGTATGGCAACACCTTTTTTGTTTCAAATCTTGCTCTGTGCTCTCATAACTCACTGATGGACCTCTATGTGGTCATTGAGCTTGTTAGAAATAGCAGCTAAATCATACCTTACTGTCTTAAAAGTAGGGCAAGAGACAATGTAGTTGTAGATTAAATTGAAAAAACAAATGGAATGGTCATTGCTAAAATGTTTTATGATATAAGTCTGTCTACTTGATGAGGGTTGACCCTGGGCTAAGCAACAATAGTTTATTAGCAAAGGAGTCTCTATGTGGTTGCCCACCTTGCTAGAAATAACAACAAAACTTTACAGAATTGTTTTCCTCTCTTGCAGCCCTGTCCATAATCTGCATGATTATAATGAGATTTTTGGGGGAATATATAGTTTGGCTTGTGACTGTTACTATAGCTCTCACCCTCCTTGGACTCGTGATTTTCTGTTGGTAAGTATAGCTTGCTATCTATTGATGAGTACCCATCTGTCCTCTCTGCTAAAGACTACCTTAGTATTATTTTTTATCAATTTTTGTCTTTGGTCAGTAAGTGTTATTTCCTATTTGCTTCTATCTAAAAATCAAAGGAAATGACCATTGCCTTCAAACTCTGCTTTTGTGACCTGGACATCAATGTTTTGAAACCAACCTATTTTCCATTACATTTCAGATAGATTCAGCACAGAGTTGCTGAAGCAGAAATATCATTATAGCAAATATTCTGTTCAGTACCAGAGATTTGCTCCTCAGTTGCTTGACCGTAACCACTTGAGCTTGTCCCAAAAACTGCTGATAATCTTTGCATCTCTGACCATGAACAGGAGTAGTGGGGGAGCATCATAGCTATGTGTTGAAAGGAATTCTTTGGGGTTTAAATAAATGTAACCAAAGCTAAGTTTGAAGGAAATATTAACCATTTTTCATACTTCCTAAGGGTGAGTAAATAAGAAATAACAGTTACTATCCAAGGACAAAAATCATGTTGCACAGTATTATTATTAAATTTAGTATTTAAATTGGCCATATTTAGTCAAAATATTCTATTTGTTTAATGTTCAAACCAGTCAGATCCAGCCTCTCACACACACTGTAAAGTTCTTCTAAGAATGAATAATCGCATCATCAAAATCTCAAAGCTACAAGATAGTGCAGGATTAGTTCAAGACAATTTGAATAAATAAGCATTACATTTGACAGAATAATTCAAATGCTAGAGGAATAATCTGATGTTTGGAACATAAATTAGCATTAAATTAACATAAATTAACATTAAATTTTGATGGAAGGTTTTAATTTAGATAACTTATATATTTTAATTTTTGAGACCTTAGATTTTCAGCCAAGTGTCCTGTGCATCACATATGATGCACTACACACACACACATGCCTGGCCCATAAAAACCACTGTTCGAATGTTGGGCCTCACAGAGGCAGTGACAGGTGACCGAGACCTTTGGTGATATACCATGCTTAGAAGACCTGTCATGGCCAATGCCAGTGGCACATGAAAAGCACCCACTACACTCTTGGAGTGGTTGGCATTAGGAAGGGCATCCGACCATAGAAACCATGCCAGATCAGATTAAGACCTGGTGCAGCTCCTCGGCTTACTAGTTCTGTCAAACTATCCAACCCATGCCAGCATGGAAAACAGGCATTAAATGAAATGATGACTATCACACACACACACACACACACACATTAGACTTTGCTTCATACGTTCTGCATAATATAAAGCTTTCCTTTTTGTAAGTTGCAAGTTAGTCTGGTGGTTAAAGAGGGAAAAAATGGGAATGTCTATCAGATTTGATGTATGGATGCTAGGGAAATGTGTCCTGTGTACCACATGAAACACATGAGGCAGGCAAAGGATTAACTGTTGTGTTCTTTGATGCAGGTATCAATATTATGCTTTGATGGGAGGTGATAAGACTGCTGTTGAAGTATCCAAACCTGCGGATGAACCTGCATTATGGCTTTTCTTCTCCCTTTTCATATCAGTGGTAACTGTAAGTTAGAAACTTAGACTTTGGTTAATATCACAACCCCCACCAACACCACCACAACCACCATCACAACTATCGCCACCATCACCACCACAGCCAACACCATCACCACCACAATCGCCACCATCACCACCACAGCCAACACCACCACCACCACCATCACAACCACCACCATCGCCATCATCACCACCACAACCACCACCACCATCACAACCACCACCATCGCCATCATCACCACCACAACCACCACCACCATCACAACTACCACCATCACCACCAACAACATCATAATCATCACCATCATGATCAACGCCATAACCATCACAACCAAAAACCATCACCACCATTACAACACCACCACCAGCACTACCACCATCACAACCATAGTCACCACCATCATCACAATTTTACATCATATTTTCTCATACCCCCCCCCCTCTCGTTTTCATCACCTAATTCAGGCCAGAGTGCATGACCTATCCCCTATTTCTATTGCAGATAATAATCATACTGCTCATCATAGCATTACGCAAGTACATATCTTTGGTAAGTCATCATCATGCAATTCCTTAAAGACTTCTCTCTCATTCTATGTCTTCTGCTCAACCTTCTCTAATCAGTGGCTCTCAACCATTTTCTTTTTTTATTTATGGAGGCCCCCCTTTGATTTCTGTTTTATTCTGGTGGTCTTCCATAGCTATTTCGTATTTAAAAACTAGTCTTATACATACTTCTTTCAAAGTTCTTATTTTGCTTTTCACTCATTAACTTGTAATAGGGAAAGAAACCAAGCTCTAAGTCAGAAGTTTTCGTGGACCCTCAAAATACATCTTGTGGATCTCAGGGGCCATGTGGACCCAGGTTGAGAACCGCTTCTAATACACTTCACCTAGCCATCCTGCTGATCCATAAAGGGAGTTGCTACTTGATTGCTGGACCTACTGGATATAGCAGCTAAATCTCCCTCAAATCACACCAAATTGGGTTAAGATAGCCACTCTGTGGTCGATAACCTGCTAGAAATAGCAGCCAAATATCTCTCATAATGCATACCATCATGCAAGTCCGTGTAAAAAGCACCCATGCTGGTCTACGTGAATAGCACCCATGTTAGTACCATATAAAAAGCACCTGGTACATTTATATTCTTTCCAAAATTCGGCAGCACACCTGAACTAAAAACATAACTAAAAGTATAGGGAAAAAAATTATATTCAGGTTATACTTTGGCACACCTAGCATCATCTCATGACTCACCAGTGTGCCATGACAT
This sequence comes from Octopus bimaculoides, assembly GCF_046866305.1. Lineage (NCBI taxonomy): Eukaryota > Metazoa > Mollusca > Cephalopoda > Octopoda > Octopodidae > Octopus > Octopus bimaculoides. The sequence goes on from NC_142950.1 coordinate 12,596,939, forward strand.
GCCGGTTGCGGAGCACTGGTCTATAAGATGGTTGGTGTTAGGAAAGGCCTCTGGCCATAGAAACCAAACCATGGTAGTAACTATGTTAATTACTTCTGCCCATGAAATTTATAACTACTGCTGGTTCACATAAAAAGGCCCCACACCAGTCCATATGAGATGCATCCACGCGAGTCCACATTTTATGCGCTTGTACTGGTGCCATGTAAAAAGCACCCAGCATACTTCTGTAAAGTGGTTAGCATTAGGAAAGGCATCCAACCATAGAAGCCAAGCTAACCCAGACTGGGACCTAGTGCAGCTCTCCAGCTTGCTGGCTATGGTTAAACCATCCAACCCATGGCAGCATGGAAAATGGACATTAAAGGATGATGATGATCATCATCATCATCATCATTTTGATATAAACTTTTCCATGCTTGCATAGATTGAACAGAATTTATTGAAGCAGATATTCTATGGCCCCATGCCTTTCCTGTTTATGAACAAGGTAATGTTTCCCCATGGCCAGATACTTTCTTGCAGAATGTTGGAAATGGATGATATGCATTTATAAATATTATGCGATATCAAGACGAGGAGATACAAATATGCATATATGCTCACACATATATATATATACATACATATATACAGCATTGGTGATAGTACCACATAAAAAGCACTGGTGATTGCGCCACATAAAAAGCACAGTGATGATGCCACATAAAAAGCATTAGTGATAATGCCACATGATGGTCCCACATAAAAAGCACTGCTGAGTGCCACATAAAAAACACTGGTGATGGTGCCACATAAAAAGCACTGTTGAAGGTGCCATGGAGAAAGCACTAGTGATGGTGTCACATGAAAAGCACTGGTGATGGTGTCATGTAAGAACTACTGATGATGATGCCACATGAAAAGCACTGGTGCTGGTACCATGTAAAAGCACCCAGTACACTCTGTGAGGTGGTTGGTGTTAGAAAGGCATTGCCATCATCATCCAGCTGTAGAAACCATGCCAGAACAGATAATGGAACCTGATACAGCCCCCAGTCTTACCAGCTCCTGTCACACTGCCCACGCCATACCATCATGGAAAATGGACATTAAATGATGATGATGATGCACACATGTATATAAATGATGGACTTCCATGCAATTTCCATCTACCAAATCCACTCACAAGGCTTTGGTTGGCCTAGGGCTATAGTAGGAGACACTTGCCCAAAGTATCACACAGTGGAGCTGAACCTGAAACCATGTGGTTGGGAAGCAAACTTCTTAAACCACAAGACCCCTCCTGTAAACAAAAAAAAAGAGAAGGAAAAACACATTGTGGATGCCCTACGTCTCTTGTAGAATAACTGGATGGTCAAGACTGGAACAGTTTTGGGTCATTGGTCTGATCAAGGCCAACCTAGGGCTAAACAAAAACAACAGTTCCCATCATTCAATTCTATTTTCCTCTATCTCTCTTTCTCCCTGCCACTGTCATTGTCTCTCTTTCTCTTTCTGTCTTTCTCACTCTTTGTCTTACACTCATTCCCCCTTTCTTTCTCTCTCTCTCTCTCTTACTGTCTGTCTATCTCTGTTACTCTCTTGCTCTCTCTCTCTCTCTCTCTGTCCCTGTCTCTCTCTCTCACTCACTCTTGCTCTCTCTTACAGGTCAGTCAACTTTTCAGGGAAGCTGGTAAGGTCGTGTCTGATGTTCCTCTACTGAATCTGCTACCATTTGTGGTAAGTTTTGTATTTAATCATCACCATCACCACCATTATCATCGTTATTGTAAACGACAGCAGCAGCAGCAGCGTCACCATGATCATCATCATCATTGTAAACAGCAGCAGTATCACCGTCATCAACATCATCATCATCCTTTCTATGGCCAGACATCCTTCCTGTTGTCAACCCTCTCTTGTTTTCAAGCACGGTACTATTTCGCCATGGCCAGACATGTTCTCATAGGATACTGGAAATGAATGACACCGCTTGTATGACAGGGACACTCATTTACAACAGTCATGTGACGTCATGACAAGAAGACACCAATTCTCACACACATACATACATCCCCCACCCACACACATATAAGGTCTGATCAATAAGTATCCAGACTGCTGCCATAGTAACGAAGCATGCAGAGTGAAGCCACTTGGCACATGTTGACTTTGAACTCTGTTCTGCATGCACACTAAGTTTTAATCTTCTAGCTCACTTCTGCTGTTTACAGCAGTGCTTGGAAGGAAGGTGTGTAGTGTGTGATCATCGCATTAACCATGACAGAGAAAGTTGTTGTGATGAAACCTGCTCAGAGGCCTATGCAATGTTGCAGAAAACTTACGGGGAGGGGGTGTATGCGCCGCACACAAGTATATGAGTAGTTCAGATGTTTCCAAGATGGCCAAAAAAATGTCGATATTGACAAACGTTCT
>NC_142950.1:12601856-12606856 GCF_046866305.1 Octopus bimaculoides
AGGGGTCCGAGGGACTCCGTAGGGGTCGGTGAGCAATTACAGGGGGTCGATGACAGCCAAGAGGGTTGAGTGGGGCGGTCAGTGTGCGAAAGACCAGCTCACCCAGATGAACTGCTTGAAATACTTAGCGCATGAAACGTGGGAAAACATGGTAAATTTTCACTGCAGCGATAAGTCTGCTGTTGCTAATATTTGAGGCCTGATGTTGTAATCTGTATCGTAATCGAAGATTGAGAGGATGTAGACTGTCAAGTGTTTGCTTATAGAAATTGCCTGAACTTGGAGGAACGAGGTGATTTGAGATTGAATCTGACGGACATTCAGCCTGATGTCAGTGCCTTGTTTCAGAATCACTATGCTCATACCTCACATTGATGTTGTTAATTTCAATAAAAGATATTCCAGCAATTAATGATGCATTTTTCAAATTTTGTAACCGTGGAAACAATTTCATAAAAATTGAAAGCTTAATACTGGTATACTTGTACACCTGGTTTTAAATGTAAAAAGTGAGTCATCTTCATTATAGTTTCTTAATTTGTCATACATGTATATTTTAGCTAACATTTTAATTGCCAGAATCAGTACCTGGTATGCAGGTATTTAAGATATGGTACGGTAGAGTAAGATATTAAGATGTTTTAAATGAGGAAGGTGGTCAATGCAGAAGGAGAAATGGCTGAAGGGGGTCGATGTGGAAGAAGTGGCTAAAAGGGTCGATGGTCAAAAATGTTTGGCGACCACTGTTCTAAACCAACATCACAACTGTTTGCCCTGATATTACAGAGTTGTTCCAAGCTGATATAACAATTGTTTACGCTCAAGGCAATATAGCAACTGTTTGCCCTCTGATATTACATGGTTGTTTCATGATGATATCACTGTTCGCCCTCTGACATTACAGGATTACTCCAACCTGATATAACAACTGTTTGCCTTCTGATATTATAGGGTCACCCCAAGTCAATAACAGTAACTTGTGGCCTGAAGAGAACTTGTACATAGTTCATGGACCTGATAGAAACAGCAGCCAGTTATCTCTCATATCATACTTTGTTGTTGGCACTCCATCGCTTACAACATCGAGGGTTCCAGTTGATCCGATCAATGGAACAGCCTGCTCGTGAAATTAACGTGCAAGTGGCTGAGCACTCCACAGACACGTGTACCCTTAATGTAGTTTTCAGGGATATTCAGCGTGACACAGTGTGACAAGGCTGACCCTTTGAATTACAGGTACAACAGAAACAGGAAGTAAGAGAAAGTTGTGGTGAAAGAGTACAGCAGGGTTCGCCACCACCCCCCTGCCGGAGCCTCGTGGAGCTTTAGGTGTTTTCGCTCAATAAACACTCACAACGCCCGGTCTGGTAATCGAAACCGCGATCCTACAACCACGAGTCCGCTGCCCTAACCACTGGGCCATTGTGCCTCCACCATATCATACTTTACCATCTTACAAAAGCACACATTGGATAATGTAACCTAGTATACACTGCCTGAATAAACAATGGGATGGTCATGACTAGAATGTCCTTTTAGATCTTTTGGATGAAAACTAACTCAAACTTAAACAACTACACCCCACACAATATACTCCAACAGCCAGACTATCATCATTATCATTTAACATTCATTTTCTATGCTGGCATGAGTCGGATGGCTTGACAGGAACTGGCAGGGCCAGGGGCTACACCAGGTTCCATAGTCTGTTTTGGTTTGGTTTCTATGGCTGGATGCTCTTCCTAATGCTGACTATTTTACAGAGTATACTGGGTGCTTTTTACATGACACCATCACCAGCGCATTTTTAAGTGGCACCAGCACCAGTGCTTTTTACATGGCACCAGCACCCACACCAATGCTTTTTACTAGGCACCTTGGCTTTATGATCTCGTGCCCCGACAGCAAGAACTTCAACAATACTAAAATCTTCCAGAACATTCTTCTCACCATTTTTGTATTTTTTCTTTTACAGATTTTTCTCATTATGTTCGGAGTTTTGTCCTTCCTCGTCTATATTTATTTATTAATTGAAAGTTCAGGTAAGCTGTTGTCCATCATGAATTCTTTATTATCTTTTAGGGGTCACTAATGGCAGGTTTTTCTATTTTCTTTTTAGTGCATGTATTGTGGTAGGGATGTGTTAACTTAATCCATAGCCATTTTCTTAGTGTATTTTTGTTGAAATGCACTTCCTTTATTTCAATTGATTTTGAAAATATTTGAAAAATTTAATAAGCTGGAAAATAATCATAGCGAAGGACATTCCACAGTTGAATTAGAACAGTCACTAACAGTGAAAGAAGACATGCACCCAACACCAGAGCTGAAGACACCTCCGAAAGGAGGGGCCCCCGCCACGTCAAAACGGTAGAGTAGGGGCCGAAACCAGACGTGGTTCCTCCTGATGATGTCTTGAGCTAACTGGATCCTATAAAGGAGCTGTTGTGGTAGCAGACCACGAAACATGGTTGAAATTCCTACTTTGTCATTATTAAACTGGTGTTTGGAACATAAATTAACATGGAACTTTAATGGAAGAAGGTTTCAATTTAAATTACTCTAACCCTTTTGTTACCATATTTCTGCCTTTGTTTCAATTAACTTTGAAAACACTGAAGAATTTAGTAAAATAACAGTTATTATTGAACATAAATTAACATAAAGGCGCAGGAGTGGCTGTGTGGTAAGTAGCTTGTTTACCAACCACATGGTTCCGGGTTCAGTCCCACAGCGTAGCACCTGGGGCAAGTGTCTTCTACTATAGCCTCGGGCCAACCAAAGCCTTGTGAGTGGATTTGGTAGACAGAGACTGAAAGAAGCCCATCATATATATATGTGTGTGTTTGTGTCTGTCCCCCCACCATCACTTGATAAATGTTGGTGTGTTCACGTCCCTGTAACTTAGCGGTTCGGCAAAAGAGACCGATAGAATAAGTACTAGGCTTACAAAGAATAAGTACTAGGCTTACAAAGAATAAGTCCTGGGGTTGATTTGTTCGACTAAAGGCAGTGCTCCAGCATGGCCGCAGTCAAATGACTGAAACAAGTAAAAGAATATAAAAAGAAAGAATAAAATTTTGATGGAAGGTTTTAATTTAGAACACCTTTAAAATTGAAAGTTTGCATCTCAAAACTGGTAGTGGTAGTAGTAGCTCTTCTTCTTCATGTTACTACTACTACTACTACTACTACTACTACTACTACTACTACTACTACAGAACACCTATATTTTTGTTGGAATTCACTGCCTTTTTTTTTCAATTTTGAAAATGAAGAGCTTAGTAAAGTAACATCGTCATTATTAATCTAATGCTTGACACTTATGTGAGGGAAGAAGGTTTTAATTTAGGTCACTTTAAAACAGGAAACCCTACAATGCAACAGGGGAATTCTCGGGCAGTTTGGTATCAAAAGGGTCAACATAGCTGCTATTTCTACTGTTTCTAGTAACTCCGTAGAAGTTCTTTTGGTGACTCGTTCTCTTAGTCCTAAGAGCAATTCCAGTTCTTGTTTCTGTTTGCCTATTATTCAGTTTGTTATTAGTTATTTTAAGATGAAACCTGTCATCAATTATAAGACATGTCATAGTATTGTTTTTTTCCTTTTTTTTTTTTTTTAATTATCCTTGCCCCTCCATTTCTTGTCTCCCAGGAAAGTTAGTTGTTGAAGAGAAAACGCACTATGTCCACCTTGAGGATATCAAACCCTTAACCGTGAGTTGTACTTTCTCTCTAAGGAAAACTATTGTGCTATTTATTGTGTGTGATTAAGAATTTCCAAACTACACGGTTCCTGCTTATTTTCCAGTACACTGCTCCATGGATACATGTGTCTTCTACTACAGCCTCAAATTAATACCTTAACTTTTTCGCATTCAGATTACGCTGTCAAATCGGATGTTTATCTATTCACATAGCATTTAAACCAGCCATATCCAGTCCAAATATTCTACCTGTTTTAAGCTCAAACTGGCCAGATCCAACTTCTCACACCTATCCTACAATGCCATTCTAGAAATAAACAATCACATCATCAAAATCTCAAAGCTAAGAGCTAATGCGTGATTAATTCAAAACAATGTGAATATCTGGCTTAAATATTCAACCTGATTTATGTTCAAACCAGCCAGATCTGGCTACTCACACCTACCTAATAATACTATTATTTAAAAAAAAATAAACGACCACATCATTGAACTCTTGAAGTTATGAGCTAATTCATGATTAATTCAAATTAATTAATGTGAATAAATAAGCATTACATTTTGATAGAGTAATCTGAATGCTAAAGGGCTAAACGAGAATAAGCTCTTTATATCAACAGGAAAATGGTGTAGATCTAAACTTCTAGTTTTTATGTGAAGGTGCATGGCTTTGTGGTTAGGGTGTTGGACTCATAATCGTAAGATTGTGGTCTTGATTCCTGGACTGGGCAACGCATTGTGTTCTTGAGCAAGAAACTTCACTTTACGTTGCTCCAGTCCACTCAGCTGGCGAAAATGAGTAATCCTGCTACAGACCAGGTGGGTAACACATACGCCATGGAAACCAGGAATCCAGCCCTTATGAGTCGGTATGACTCAAAAAGGGAACTTTACCTTTATGTGAATTACAGAAAGGAACAGTCTGAGTATTAACCCTGTTGTACTTAAACCAGCCATATCCGGCCCAAATATGGTTTATGTTCAAACTGCTCAGATCCAGCCTCTCACACCTACCCTATGATGTCATTCTAAAAGTAAACAATTACATTTGACAGAATAATCTGAATGCTAAAGGGATAAGCATGCATTATCTCATAGCTTTGAGATTTTGATGATGTGGTTGTTTGTTTTTAGAATGACATTGTAGAGTATGTATGAGAGGTTGGATCTGACCAATTTAAAAATAAAACAGGTAGGATATTTGGGCCAGATTTGGCTGTTTTGAATGCTAAAGGGTTAATGTTAGTCAGTAAAATATGTCTGAGCATTGTGCTGTTAGTGCTTTTCAAAGAAT
>NC_142950.1:12610983-12643483 GCF_046866305.1 Octopus bimaculoides
GACTGAGGACTGGTGAAACCAGATGGTTACACCAGGCTCCAATCTGATTTGGCAGAGTTTCTACAGCTGGATGCCCTTCCTAACGCCAACCACTCAGAGAGTGTAGTGGGTGCTTTTACGTGTCACCCGCATGAAGGCCAGTCAGGCGGTACTGGCAATGGCCACGCTCAAAATGGTGTATTTTATGTGCCACCCGCACAAGAGCTAGTCCAGGGGCACTGGCAACGATCTCGCTCGAAAATCCTTACACATGTCACAGGCACAAGTGCCAGAAAGGCGATGATGGGCACAGGTACCATCCCGATTTCGCTTTCGCTTGCCCCAATATATATATATATATATATGGATATGGATGGTGACAGCTGCTCAAAGAGGTGCCAGTCTCTAATTGTGGAGGGTACCTGCAGAAGGGGTAGACCCAGGAAGATGTGGGCGAAGTGATGAGAAAGCATCTTCAGACGCTGACCCTCAGTGAGGAGATGGTGAGGGATAGGGACTTGTGGCAATTTGCTGTATTTGAGAAGACATGTCAATCTAAATAAAATTGTGGCCATCCATACCATACAAGCATGTCCTTTATGGCCAGCCATGCCCCAACTCCCTCTTCTAGCTGAGAGGTTTTTGTCTTGCCAGTGCCACAAAAAATACACTCATGCTGGTGTTATGTAAGTCCATCCATGTTGGCGGCACGTAAAACGCACCCAGCACACTCTGTACAGTTATCATTAGAAAAGGCAGCCAGCCATAGAAACATTACCAAAACGGACAATTGGAGTCTGGACTGCTCTCCATTGGCCAGCTCCATGTCAAACCTTCCGACTCATACCAGCATGAAAAGCAGATGTTAAACAATGATGATGTATGTTTCTCTCTTTGTCTATCTGTCTGTATGTCTCTCTATCTCTGTCCTTCTCTCTCTCTCTCTTTTTCTTTCATTCTTACTTTCTCTTACACTCTCTCTTTCTCTTTCACAGTCTAATAAGCTCTGTCCTTCTTGTGGCTCAAGAGTGCGGCGATGTCACCTTACCCAGGTAAGTATCTTTGCTTTGGTCTGGCTTAGTGGTTAGGGTGTTTGTCTCACAATCACTAGATCATGGTTTCAATTCCTGAACCGGGCGACACATTGTGTTCTTGAGCAAAACACTTCATTTCACATTGCGCCAGTCCACTCAGCTGGCAAAAATGAGTAATTCTGTGACAGACCAACTTCCTATCCAGAGTAGGGAATATATACGTGGAGAGTGCTGTAAAGTTCCTGGCTTCATAAGGGTATCACAAAAGACCTGGTTAGGGGCCCCACATTCAGGGCTCAGAAAAACTGAAGGACTACTGCAGCAAGTGTGTGAATCTGAGAGGGGAATGTGTTGAATAAAATCGTAATTAGTTGATCCTCCTGTATTTTCTTGTACTAAAAGCCAGGAGCTTTTCAGCACCCTTTTGTATGGCACAGAAACCAGGGAAACCAGCCCCATGAGCCTATAACTTCAGGAAGGACCTTTATCTTCTGATGCTGTTACTGCTGGTGGTGCTGCTGATGATGGGCACACGCAACAACAGCAATAAAGACAAGGACATCTATAACAATGGTGATGGTTGTGGTTGCTTTGATGACCAGCTGTAATTATAGGGAATGAGCAACAGCTTGCATTACTAATCCCCACCTGCTCCTCTTTCCATCACCACCAATTACAAATTCCACCTCTACCCCTCTCCACTGTCCACTTTCCTCACCCCCACCACTACCATATTTAGACTTTGTTCTCGCCTACCCCCACTCCATTCAACTCCACAATTGTTTGACCTGCTAGAAACAGCAGCACAATCTGCTTCATTTAACACCCCTATACTACCTACTGTCTTAGAGAAGGACACTTTTCTAATAATATTGTCCCTGGTTTGCCTAGTATGTGGGGAACTGACAGAGAGCTCATGGTTTGAACATCATTGAGCATAATGTCTGTTCAAGTAGGGCTGACCTGGGGCTATATAACATGTTAATATATGTACCAAACACCAGCTTAATAATGACTATTATTCTACTAAATTCTTCATCATTTTCGAAATTAATTCAAACAATATCAGTGTATTTCAACAGAAATAGGGTAACAAAAGGGTTAACCCATTACCTACCAGTGATCTGATATGAGATCACTTAAGAATTACAAATTTCATAATTATCTGTCAATATTTACACATATCAACCTTTTTGCTATATCTACTAGATATATTTCTCTGATATTCAAATGAGGTTTGCTAATTTTTCACCCAATATCTCTCTTATTTCTATTTAAAATGTTATTTTGAAATGTTATTTTGATCATTCCAGCGTGTTTTTAAGGCTGTTTTATGCTAGAAATCAAAGTTTCATGAAAAAATTCCAGTTGATAGAATTATGGGAGGTCATGGGTTAAATATTGAATGATTCCTTCAGTCTCTATGTTCTGTGACTCACCAGAGGCCTTTCCATGGTTCTATGATACAAATATTCTGTTTTAAAATGATCTGAATTAAAACCTTCCATCAAAATTTCATGTTAATTTATGTTCCTAACACCAGCTTGATAATAATGATCAAAGACTATTAAATTCTTCATCATTTTCAAAATTAATTAAATCTAAGTCAGTGTATTTCAGTAGAAATATGATAACAGAAGGATTAACTCTTTCAATACCAACCTGCCTGAAACCACCTCTAGCTCTGTAATGTCTTGTTTTCAATACTAACCCAACTGAAACTACCTCTAGCTCTGTAGTATAAATGTCTTGTTTTCATAAGTTTTGACTTACAATCTTCCAACAAACCTTAGTCACAATTTATGTTCCAAACACTAGCTTAACTTATTACCTCCCATAATTCTATTAACTGGAATTTTTTTATGAAACTTTGATTTCTAGCATAAAACAGCCTTAGAAACACGCTGGAATGATCAAAATAACATTTTAAATAGAAATAAGCGAGATATTGGGTGAAAAATTAGCAAACCTTATTTGAATATCGGAGAAATATACCTAGTAGATATAGCAAAAAGGTTAGATATGTGTAAATATTGACAGATAATTACGAAATTTGTAATTTTTAAGTGATCTCATATGAGATCACTGGTAGGTAATGGGTTAATGATAACTAAGTCATTTTACTAAATTCTTTGTTATATTTGAAATTAATTGAAAGAAACACAGAGCATCTCAAAATAAATATGGTAGTGAAAGGGTTAAATATTGTATTAGTTTATGTGTTCTGTGACTCACCAGAGACCGCTCCTTGGTTCTATGATACAAACTTCCTGTTTCAAACTGATCTTAATTCAATCCTTCCATCAAAATTTCATGTTAATTTGTGTTTCAAACACCAGGTTAATAATGACAAAATTATTTTACTAAATTCGTCATTATTTCCAAAATTAATTGAAACAAAGGCAGTATATTTCAACAGAAATATGGTAACAGAAGGGTTAAGGCTCTTGGTCCACGAGCCGCTCCTTCGTTGTTCCTACCTCCACACACTCCAGCTGATATCCTTCTTTCAAGACCTAGGAATTCATTCTCTGCCATGTCCTCAATTGAAGGCAGTTCAGTTTGTTGTATGAGATACGAGGGAGCTTTGGCTGCTATTTTCTGGCAGTCTTAGCAATGATCACATACTGGGCCATCTCCTTGGTGTTACATGACACAACACCTCTTGTCGTGAGTTCAACTTTACATGCTGTGTTTCTCTCTGGTCCCAGCCACTCTCTCTCTCACTCACTCACTCTTTCTCCTCTCTCTCTCTCTCTCAGCTCCACCCATCCCACCCCATTGTTTGTTGCCATGGTTACTAATAAAATTCTGGTTTACATTTTCTTTGTAATCATTGGTGACTGCGTTCCTTGCTGTTGTTTAATCCTAGGTCATTCCTGATCAGGCAAACTTATAAATCATTCTGTCATTATTCATTCTGATTCAATGTGTCTTGGACTACATCATCCAAATATGCCTTTGTTTTTAAGACAATAGGGTATGATATTTACATTTGACTGCTATTTCTAGCAGTTTAAGCAACCACATAGAAATTTCGGATCTTTCTGAATTGACGGGAACCACTTGTTTTCTTAACGAAACACTTTGAAACTTGGAACACTGGTAGAATGTGTCATATAAAACATCTTTTTCTCTTAGCCTTCTTAACAAAAAATTTCTTCTAAAGTTATTTCATGTTAAAGTTGTCGTATTTCTGTAATTTCAACCAATCACTGACGTCTATTCAGCTGAATACAGTTAATGCTGTTTTTGTAAACAATAATTTTTGCTGGTGTCAAGATCATTATTCCCTGTTAATTATATTGTTATTCCCTAGTAAGGGTTTAGGGTTTTAGGATTCGGGTTTTAGAGTTAGGGTTAGGGTTATGAGTTATAGTGTTTTAGGGTTAGGGTTATGAGTGAGGTTATGGCAAAAATAATCATAACCCTAACCGTAATCCTAAAACTAACCCTAACTCTAAAACCCGAACCCTAACCCTAAAACCCTAAAGCTAAAACCAGTACAAACGCACGAACAATGTCATAAATAAGAGTAACACGGGTAGTTGTTTGATAAACAACGGCACTAATTTTATTCAAGGGAAAAGATCCCATGACACCGTTAGAACATGTTGTTTACATTCCACGGCAGTAATTGTTTTCACTTCAATAGACGTCAGTGATTGGTTGAAATTACCGAAATACGACAATTTTTTACATGAAATAACTTTGAATACAAAAATTTTTATCTGTTCTATACCACAAAATATACAAGTATACGAAGTTTGAAAGTGTTTCGGTACCAAAAACACTACATAAAACATAGATGAAAAGTGGTTCCCGTCAATTCAGAAAGATCCGAAATTCCTTTACTGTTATTGTTGTTGTGGGTTTGTTTAACCCCAGGATCCAGCAGACCTTGACCATCCCATCATCAACTTTTTTATTCAGGCAAAATATATCTAGGACTACATTATCCAATATGTCCTATCTTTCCTTCTTTTCATATGTTGGTAGCAAATTGTTGTTGTTGTTTAACCCCAGGTCTGTGCTGGTTAAGCAGATCTATGATCAGAGGTGTTCCCATTACAATCAGCTCTTCTTAATGTCAGACATAGGATAATAATTGCGGTTTTTTGATGCATGATATGTCCTTCCTTTATAAAGATTCTTGGGTGTGATTTGAAGAAAATTTGGCTGCTATTTCCAGCAGATGACATGACTACATTGAGACACCCTTTTTAGTGGTGGTGGTGGTGGCGGCGGCCATGTCAATTACCTCTGCCACCATCAAACTTACTACTACTGCTACCACCACCACTAAAAGGGAGTCTCAATGCAATCATGTCATCTGCCAGAAATAGCAGCCAAATTTCCTTGTAGCAGTAGTAGTAAACTTGATGGTGACAGAGGTAGTTGACACAGTTACTACCTTTACTACCATCATCAGCAACATGTTGTCTATATTAACAATAATTATCATTGTTCTCTTTAGTAATTAAGACTAATTATCTTACAGTTTACTGTTGTTTTTTAATCAGCTTTGACCTCATCTATTCAGTTGGGACAGACCAGGAGCTAAACAGCAACTTGCTTCCAAACATATGAAAAGGAAGACAAATAGGACATGTTGGATAATGTAGTCTTAGACAGAATTTGTTGGAGCAGATTCTCTACGGCTGGATACCCTTCCTGTCACCAACCCTCATCTGTTTTCCAAGCCAGGTTCTACACTCTTTTACAGCCAATTCGTAATATCTTGACAAGGGTGCACACACACACACACACACACACACACACACACATGCATGCGTACGTACTCATACACACGCACATACATATATGACAGGCTTCTTTCAATTTTCATCTACAAATCCACTCACAAGGGTTGGCTCAGCCTGGAGTTGTAATAAAAGACACTCATCCAAGGTGCCGCGCATTGGGACTGAACTCAAATCACATGTTTGAAGAGCAAGCTTCTTAACCATACAGCTACACTTGTGCCTATACCTATGATCACAAAGTATTTCATCCATGGCCATCCCATCTTTCATTTACTATTTTTCATGCATTATCCAATGTGTTCCCCCTTTTTATTAAAGATGGTAGTGTGGGATTTGGCTGTTATTTCTAGCATGTTGAACATATCATAAAGAGCTTTATTCAATCATGCATTGATGTTACTGTTGTTATTATTGTTGTTTAATCTCCAATTCAACACTGGTTAAGCAAACCCATGAGACATTCCAAGCCATGACCATTCCATCTGTTTTTGCTAGATACAGTGTACCACAGATAACATTATCTGCTCTTTTCTTCCTTTTTTTTAAACATGACTTCACAGCTACTTCTAGCAGGTTGCATTGCCACATAGTGGTATTACAGTTGTTGTTAGTGTTTCACTAAGCTCAACCATAATTTGAACTGACCTTATACCACCACCACCATCACCACCTTAATTCAACCATAATTTAAGTCAAAGACATTTCCATCCTGCATGACCATGTGGTAAGAAGCTTCCTTCACAACCACATGATTCCAGGTTCAGTCCTACTGCATGGCATATCCTCAGGCCAACCAAAGACTTGTGAGTGGATTTGGTAGACAGAAACTGAAAGAAGCCCACCATATGTGTGTGTGTGCGCGTGTGTATATCTTTGTGTCTCTTTATCCCCTGCCACCACTCGACAGCCAGTGTTGGTGTGTTTATGTTCCTGTAGAAGTACTACAACAAAATAAGTCCTAAGGTCGATTTCTTTGACTAAAACCCTTCAGGGCTCTGTCCCAGCATTGGCTGCAGTCATGACTGAAATAAGTAAAAGATGAATTATATGTCGATACAGGCATGGCTGTTTGCTTCCCAACCACATCATAGTTACAGGTTCAGTGGTACCTTGGGTAAGTGTCTTCTATGGCCTCAGGCTGACCAAAACCTTGCAAGTGGATTTCGTAGACAGAAACTTAAAAACCCATCTCCCAGTTGTGTGTGTGTGTGTGTGTCCTTGTTTTGATTTTGTGTGATTGTAATATGAAGGTGCCTGGTGCAGTGGTTAGGGTATTCGACTTACGATCGTAAAGTTGTGAGTTCAATTCCCAGCGACGCATTGTGTCCTTGAGCAAGACACTTTTTTCATGTTGCTCCAGTCCACTCACCTGGCGAAAATTAGTTGTACCTATTTTTCAAAGGGCCAACCTTGTCAAATTCTCTGTCATGCTGAATCTTCCTAAGAATTACGTTAACCCTTTAGCATTTGAGCTGGCTTCATCTGGCCAGAATCTTCCATTTGTTTTATATTCAAACTGACCAGATCCAGGGTCTCACACCTACTCTACAATGTTATTCTACAATAAACACTCACATCATCAAAATCTCGAGAATATGAGATAATGAACGATTAATTCAAAACAATGTGAATCAATAAGCATTACGTTTGATAGAATAACCTGAACACTAAAGGGTACACGTGTCTGGGAAGTACTCAGCCACTTGCACTTTAATTTCATGAGCAGGCTGTTCCATTGATCGGATCAACTGGAACGCTCATCATTGTAACCAACAGAGTGCCAGTATTGTATGATTCTTATAAAATGAACGTCACTGTCATATAAGCTGTGTTATTCTTTTCCAATATCCTGAAAAAACATGTCTGGCTATGGGAAAATATTACTTTGCGTGTGATATTACAACAAAAAAGAAGCTTATAAATTTGTACACTAAAAGCTGTGACCTGTTTCCTCTTCACTTTGTCTATACATGCTGAGCTAAATGGTAATTTTTTTTCTTTGTGCAGGTGTACTACTAAAAGGATTCTGCTGATAGGAACATCAACATGTTTTGTACTTGAAATGCTGCAACATTTCTATCAAGAATTGATCTCAAGAACTGTAGGTGTTCATTTGGACATTCCTATCTCCATCCTCATTCTAAGGACTCCTGCTTAATAGGACTGCACACACACACACACACACAATTTTCATGACGCATTGTCTGAGATTATATATTTATGTGTATATGTGTATATATATATATATATATATATATATGTATATGTGTATATATGTATGTGTATATATGTATATGTATATATGTGTATATATGTATATATATGTGTATATATATGTATATATATATATATGAATGTTTTTAATTATTTGTTTTCTATTGTTTTTTATTTAACCAAAAACAATGTGAGTTATAAAAAATAATGCAGGTTGATGGTTGTTGTGAGCCGACTTTGTTCTGTAGAGAGAGAACAGAGAAGGTCAGTGCCCAACACCGTTTCTTGGGAAATTTTCCCAAAGAAATATTGAAAATACAAGATGATAGTATTAACCATCAACCTGCATTTTTTTTTTTTGCTTTGTAAAAAAAAAATAATTACAAAAATTTAAGTTATGCTAATTGAAAACACATGAAAATAATTTATTTGACTACCCAATACACACACACACACACACACACACACACACACACATATATATATATATATACATATATATATATATGGGAGAATTTATGAAAAAAAACAACAACAGACGAGGACAGGTGGTGTAAACAACAAAAGGATGTATTAGTATAACGCTCGGGAATACAGAAAGTCTTTAACGTTTCGAGCTACGCTCTTCAACAGAAAGAATACGGAGAAAACATGGAGAAAAACATGGAGAGAAAAAAAAGTGGGGGAAAACACGGAGAAAAAATATATATATATTGACATTTATACACGTGTGTGTGTATATGTATGTTTATGTATTTGTTTTGCAAGATTTTTTATGTGAAATCATGTGTTGAAACAGATATTGTTACACTTGAAGATAGTCCTATTTTCCTGTTTTGCTAATTAAACACACCCCCCATATATATTTAGTTTTCACTTCAGCCTTCTTCTTCTTATTGTTATTATTATCTTAGTTTCTTTGTCCAAGTTCTTTCCTCACACATTCTGTGACTTCTTCAGCTACACTCCAACCCTCCCTTAAAATGATAATAAAGCTGAAGTGAAGACCAGATATATATAGTGCATATGTTTGTTTGATTGGCAAAATATGACCATCACCAAGTATAACTATATATATGTATGTATGTATGTATATATCTGTATGCTATGAACATGCCCTCTCACATCTCTGTACAGACACTTTTCGGACACCTCCCCTTCCATTGAGGAGCTGGCAGAACAATTAGCACATCAGACGAAATGCTTTTTAAGGCTTTTCTTTCTGGCTCTGTAGGTTCCGAGATCAATCTCCACCATGGTCAATGTAATCAACGAACTCCCACTCTCCTAAAATTGCTAGCTTTGTGCCAAAATTGAGAGGAAAGAGAAAAAATTTTCGTAAATAAAGTTTTTTTTATAATGTATATTGGTCCCATTGTTCATGTTACTTTAAGGGTTTTAGGAATAATTATCCCGATCTGGCTCACAAGATCTATTTTAAGCTTCACTCCAAATGGCAAAGTCATATAAGTTTGCCTCCCCCTGGTATAGAGGCTTTGCGTCTGTGATGTCTGCCTAATGGAATTTTGTTTTTGATTATTAACGCTACTTACATGGTGTTTGTATAAGTGTGTGTGTATATGTATTTGTATTTACTTATGTATATGTGTGCATATTTCCATACATGCATGTATATTTTATGTATATGAATATATGTGTGTGTATGTGCAGCTGTGTGGTAAGAAGCTTGCTTCCCAACGACATTGTGCCAGGTTCAATCTCACTGCATGGTACTTTGGGCAAGTGGATTCAGTAGACAGAAACTGAAAGAAGCCTGCCATATGTGTATGTATGTGTGTGTGTGTGTGTGTTTTCATTCCCCACCACCACCACCAGCACTTGACAACCGATGCTGGTGTGTTTACGTCCCTGTAACTTAGCAGTTTGGCAAAAGAAACCAATAGGATAAGTACCAGACTTAAAAAGTATAAGTACTGCGGTCAATACATTTGACTAAAAATTTTTCAAGGCAGTGCTCCAGCATGGCCACAGTCTAATGACTGAAACAAGTGAAAAATAAAAGATATATATATATATCTAAGTATGAAATAGAAACAACTCTACTATAATAAATATCATTAACCCCTTATACTTCAGGCATATGCTTCGTGCTTTTGTTACTGAGCTGCTCTTTGCACAGTAAAGTGCCTTGAGAGAGTATATAGTTCATCACACAATCAATAGCAGCCCACTAGCATACACATTAAGTATATGGGGTTGATGATATATATATACATGTGTGTGTATGAATGTACATCCATTGTTCCTCTGTTACACCAGAGTAGGTGAATAGAGGTAGAGTGTAAGTTTTAGACATGTCTGTACAAGTGTAAGTTGGTTTCTGTGTCTGTACATATGTAGGTCTCTCAGTCCCTCCCTCCCTCCATCCATCTGTCTGTCCATCCCTACATGTGACTAACAACCACCAATCTTTGCAGTCCAAACAGGGTGGAGATGGTGATGGTCGGTATGGAGGCTAACACATTCTTACTGCCACGTGCTCAGCTCTGCTGTTTTATTTTGCCATTTATAGTTCAGTGTTTGTTTAAAGCTTCAGCAAGCATAATCAAACTGGTTCACTGGTGATTGTAAAAGGGCTTGTTGTGGATTAGGGGTCTCAACAAGAGGTCATTATTTGATGGTCAGGAATTATAATTAACTCATTGGTCCTTGTATAATTGGAGTAGGGTAAGGATTAAGGGTCATTGCAAAGGGTCGGTATATGATGGTTATGGTTTGCAATAGCTTAGAGGACCTTGTATACTGACAGGAGTAGGACCGTGTTCAGGGGTCAGTATTTGATGGTTGTGATTTGCAATAGCATAGGGAACCTTGTATAATAACTAGAGTATGCCGAGGATTAGAGATTAGTGCAAGGGGTCAGTATCAGTGTTTAATGGTTGTAATTTGCAAAATCTTAGGGGTCCTTCTGTAGTAAGTAGAATAAGTGGTGGATTAGAGAATTATTGTAAGGGTCTGTATTTAATGGCAATGGACTGGAGTGAGCTGAGGGTTGGGGATGAGGACAAGAGGTCAGTATTTGATATACATGATACACAATAGCTTATTGAGTCTTGTATAATAACTGGAATAACCTGAGGATTAGAGGGTCAATATTGTTTGCAATATTTTTAGGGAACCTTGTAGTGACTGTAGTAAATAGATTAGGGATTATTGCAAGGGGTCAGTGACTCACAACAGCTTATCAGTCCTTGTATAGTAATTGGGGACAGCAGTGGATTAGTGATCAATCAAGGTGTTGGTGCTTGGTTGAGGGTATGCAACAACCCATAAGATGTTCCATGACAGCTGAAGAGCACAGTAGGGGGTCATCAAGGAACCAAACCCCCACAGTCTTGTTGGATTTTGTACAGCAAAGTGGAAACTACTGATGAATCAGAGATTGCAGAAAAGGAGTCAATACTTGATCAAAGGACCCAGTGACAGGATCCAGCTGATTATTGGACCTATTACCATGACAACAAGGGAGCAGAACTACACCAGCCATTGCCACAGTAACTAGAAGAGGTAAGCAACATTTTGCATTTTATTTTTAATGTAAGCTTATTTTTTGCTTCCTAACCACATTGTTCCAGGTTCAGTCCCATTTTGTGGATCCCTGGGCAGCTGTCTTCTACTATTGCCTTAGGCCGACCAAAGCCTTGTGAGTGAATTTGGTAGACGGAAACTGAAAGAAGCCCGTCGTATGCATGTGTGTGTCTTTGTGCCTGTGTTTGTCCCCAACTATTACTTGACAACCGGTGCTGGTGTGTTTACATCACAGTAACTTAGCAGTTCAGCAAAACAGACTGATAGAATAAGAACCAGGCTTAAGAAAAGTAAGTACTGGGGTTGATTCTTTCAACTAAAAAGTTCTTCAAGGTGGTGCCCCAGCATGGCCGCAGTCAAATGACTGAAACAAGTAAGACATAGTGCTGGTGCCACATAAAAAAGCACCCAGTACACTCTGTAAATTGGTTGGTGTTAGAAAAGGCATCCAACTGTAGAAATCAAGCCAAAACAGACTATGGAACCTGTTGTGTCCCCCTGACCTTGCCAGCTCCTATCAAGGTGTCCAACCCATGCCAGCATGGAAAATGGACATTGAATATTGATGATGATGAGAATGATTTTTTTTATTTTAGAAGCATGAAGTTAATATTGTTATTTTTATTATAATATAGCAGAATGTTAAAAAAGTAGATTCTTTTCTTTCTACAAAATTTTTCCAACTGAAGAAGGAAATCGTTGATAAACATGGGAGAGAAATGCGTGTCAATACGACCGAAGCACGTCGACGATTTGCACCATCCTGAAGAAAAAGGACGAGATTGTAGTGAAACCTCTCTCTCGGGCATTCAATCATAAATGATAACGAAGCTGCTAACATCTAGCCTTAGGCTGCCTTGGACCCTTCTGTCCACCATCCTGATTGCTTCTTATTTGCGCGGCAATTGTCCCCATGTTCTTCTTGCTAAGGGGGCATTACGTCCAATCGTGGCTTTAGGATAAGTCACGTGAGATAGTTTTTCTGGGTTTCCGGTGAGCCCTATTTCGCCTATAAATAAGCCCGATCCAACGACGGTAGTCGTCTTCGATTCCAGATCTCTCACAAGTCTGGTCGCTGACCACACATACAGAACACAGCTACAGCCAGTTCCAGCACCGACGTCTTCACCACCTATGTACTGTCTACCACAATGTCGTGCGCCAGCAACCCCACCACCAGGTACACACCAATATCAACACACTCGGTTTTATATCGACACTGTTTGAGTGGATTGTTTCCACCACGAGCAACAGTCAGGACTAACCAGCGAAAATATTCCGTATCAGGTAAACGGTCACAGCATTCCACGCTCAACACACATATTGTGAATCCACAGCTCTGCTACTTGGCCACAACTTCCTGCGTATGAACATTCTATCTCCTTGTGTAACTCTAATACGAACTGGTATTTCTCTATCTCAGTGTTTGAGACTTGTAGTCTATGTTACAGACACTCTTTCTATGTTCTATGTTCCTCTCATTCACACGCACACTTGTACTCTCACATATTGTACACACACTATTGCTTATACGACTGTCCGTCACTTCGCATTGTTGTATACATTCTCTTGTACACGAAGGCCTGACTTATCTACTGTGTTATTTATATATGTCGCATGCACGCACACAGACACAAACAGTTTCACTATGTTAATAAACTTACTCTCATTATATATCTAACGGTTGTGTTTGTCCTAAGTTCATTTACTGGCACTATGGCTCGTATCTCTCACGACGAGCCTTCTATCTTATATATATATCTTATTTTGTGTTCGACTGTGCGACATGGTAAAAAGGAGCCTTTTCCGTCTACGTCGCCATCTCCTTTGGTTCGCACGGTCGAAGTATTACAAGATCAAGGCCGTTTCAACAGCAAAGGTTGTCTCGAGACTCTAAGCAACGAAGGGATGGAAAAATTGCTTCTCATGTGGATCAACGAGAAGCAACTCGCAAGGGATACAATTACGGAGACCCATCATCTGCACGAGTGCTGTTTGGGGATCTCCTGAAGCAGAACCCTGGAACATTAACAGAGGAGACATCAGCAGACGCATTTAAGGCGTTCATAGCGTCGTCAGGTATGGAGAAGCAGCGAGTTCTGACACGAAGGCAGCTGAAGATTTCGTGCGTGAATTCCGTCAGCTCATTGCAGCCGAGGTGTACATCACACAATAGGTATTCAACTGTGATGAAACTGGCTTTTTTTTTGTCTTTTAAGTCTTTTGGAAAAAATGCCCAGAAGAACCTACATAACTGCAGAAGATAAAATGCCAGGCGAGTGGAGACTTGAAGATTAACCTGCTCCTTATCTACCATTCCGAAAACCCATGAGCGTTCAAGTCTCACAAAATCCTGAAGGAAAAGCTGCAGGTTATGTGGAGGACAAAATAAAAGCCTGAGTTACCAGGCAATCCTCCTCCGAATGGGTCAACCTTGTCTTCAGACCAGCAATGAAAAAGTACCTTCTAGAGAACAATCTTCCTCTCAAGGCCCTCCTCATCCTTGACAATGCTCTTGCTCACTCACGTTCCTAACATTGAGGATGGTATCCTGTGCGAATTTGAATTTATATAAGTTCTGTACCTTTCATGCGATACTACCCCTATCTTGCAGCCCATGGACCAACAAGTGATTTCTAATTTTAAGAAATTGTACGCCAAACACCTGCTTCGTCGATGCTTTGAAGTCACTGAAAAACACAAATCTAAGTCTTCGTGAGTTTCGAAAGGAGCACTACAACATTGTAAACTGCCTGAAAATCATCGATATGGCCCAGCAGGGTGTTACGAGGAGAACGCTGGACTCTGCATGGAAGAAATTGTGGCCTGATTGCGTATCTGAAATTGAGAGGTTTGAGTCTGAGATAGCTAAAGTCGAGGAGATTGTCTCTCTTGGCCTCGTGGTTGATGATGAGGACATTAACGATTTCATTGAGGAACGCTCAGAGGAGCTGACAAGGGATGAACTACTGCAGATTCAGGAGCAGCAGCATTTGGATGCGATGGAAGAGATTGGTACCCCGGAGGGGGACAGTGTAACAGAGAATGCTATCTCTGCGAGTGACAAAGGCAGTGTTGGCAAAGTGGCAGTATGTTTGTGAATTTGTAGAAAAATATCATCCTGGAAAAGTATCTACATGTCGTGCAGCTGCTTTATTTAATGACTCTGCTCTGGCTCATTTTCGTAACATTTTGAAAGGCAAGAAAAAGCAGACTTCTCTTGATATGTTTCCAATGAAACGACCTGCAAGTGTAAAAAGTCAAGAAAGTATGTCCAAAAATCCTAAATTAAAGCGAAGTGAGAGAGAAAACACCAGAAATTGTTTTTCCCGAAGTCTTAATGGAAGGAGAATCTCCTTCCAAACAGTACTTCTCCTCTCCGCTCTTCATCGGGCGCAAATCTTTAAGGTAATTTCGTCAATAAAACCAATTTACTAAGGCGGCAGAAACGTTAACACGCTGATGAAATGCTTAGCGGTATTTCGTCTGTCTTCCTTCATGTTCTGTGTTCAAATTCCGCCGAGGTTGACTTTGCCCGTCATCCTTTCGAGGTTGATAAATTAACTACCAGTTGTGTACTGGGGTCGATCTAATCAACTGCCCCCCCCTCCCCATAAATTTCGGGCCTTGTGCCTAGAGTAGAAAAGAATAAAACCAGTTTACATATTTCTTTTGCATTCTCTTTTATATAACTGTCATTTTACTTGTAACTACGCATTTTCTATTTTAAAACCCATAAAAAATTATTTTCGGTTGGTTTTTGATGGCTGGAACGGATTAATTATATTTAATTAATTTCAATGGAGAAAATGGATTTGTAAAATGAGTAAATCGTAAAACGAACTCGGTCGTACTGCAAGGTATCACTCTGTGTGTGTGTGTGTAGTTAAAATTTATAGAAAAACAAACGACGAAGGCAGGTGTATGAACAACAAGCAGGTGTATTAGTTTGACGCTCGGGAAAATGAAAAAGTCTTTTCCGTTTCGACCCTACGCCCTTCAACAGAAAGATATAAAAGAAAAGCAGAAAATGAGAAAAAAACTTGTTGCGCTCACACACACACACACATACGCGCGCGCGCGCACAAACACGTGCACACATATTGATAATTTTATTCAGAGCCATAGAACTTAAGTTTCATTGACTTGTAAACAACATACCTGACATCTAGAGAGAGAGAAACTGGGTATGAGATAAATTCAAGATGGACAGCTCCAGCGCCTTTTGTGGAAACTTTTGACCGCTTCTTAGGACCAACTGATCCATGTTTGACCACTGTTGGCATGGAACCCTTCTCCACTTTGATCTTCTGTGTGGTAAGAAGCTTGCTTCCCAACCACATGGTTCTAGGTTCAGTCCTACTGTGTGGCACCTTGGGCAAGTGTCTTCTACTATAGCCTCGGGCCAACCAAAGCCTTGTGAGTGGATTTGTTAGACGGAAACTGAAACAAGGGTTCGGGTCATGTGTGTGTGTGTGTGTGTCTTTATGCTTGTGTTTATCTCCACTCCACCGCTTGACAACCAGTGTTGGTGTGTTTACGTCCCCGTAACTAGCGGTTCGGCAAAAGAGACTGATAGAATAAGTACCAAGCTTAAAAGATAAGTACTGAAGTATATTTGTTTGACTAAACCCTTCGAGGCGGTGCCCCAGCATGACTGCAGTCTAATGTCTGAAACAAGTAAAATATAAAAAGGTGTGTGTGCTTGTTTGTCAACCGCCTCCAATACTTGACGACCTATGTTGGTTTGTTTACATTCCTGTAATTTAGCGATTCGGCAAAAGAATGTAATAGAATAATATACCAAACTTTAATAAATAAATAAAAAGTACCCTCCAAGGCGATGCTCCTGCATGGCCACAGTCTAATGACTGAAACAAAAGAAAGAGATATACGGGGGGGGGGGGGGTACTGAAAAGTTCCTGGCTTTGGGCAAAAGAAAATACAGGAGGATCAGTTAATTATGGTTTTATTCCAGATAGTCCCCTCTCAGATTCACACTTAGTGCAGCCGCCCTTCGGTTTTTCTAAACCCTGTAAAAGAACTCAGAAGGTTGGGCCTCCAACCAGGCCTTTCGCGACATCCTTAATTGCCAGGAACTTTTCAGCACCCCTTTGTATAAAAATAAAAAGAAAATCAACTTCCATGATGGGAGGAAGGTTCTGTGTGTTAAATGGAAGGAAGGTGTTTGTTATAAAATGTCTGCCTTTGTTGTTGAGTAGCTGGACATTAGAAGAAAAATGTTGCACAATGTATGAGCAGGAAAAGTTGCAGGAGAAATAAGAGAAAGTTGACTAAACCAGAAAAATTTACATTGGAAAACAAAGACAAACAACGTGTTCAAATACGCACACTTCCACTATTACTCTCTGTCTGTCTCTCACTCTCTCTATTTCTCCTTCTCTCTCTTTTTCACACGCACAATTTTAATGTTCCCCTTCAGGGCTCGACAAGCAAACACAGTCAGTCATGTATATATATATATATATATATATATATATATATATATATATATATATATATATATATATATACACAAACGCTTGCTCCCACACAAGTTCTTACATTTAACTAATTGTACCCTTGAAGTTCAACCACCACCACCACCACCACCACCACCACCAGATCCACACTCTCTCACCTACACACACACAATGGCTCATACAATGTGTGTGTGTGTGTGTGCGTTAAATATCCCCCCTTGGGGCTTAATACATACGCTCCACATACATATATACATATATTTATACATACGCACCAACACACACACACACACATGCAACGTATAGTGTAGAGACCTCCTCACAAACACCTTATTACCAGATACTCAAGAACGCATTGCTCCCCTCACACACACACACTGAGGGAGATTTGGTTGCTATTTCTAGCAGACCAGGTCAGGCGACCCATATGTTTACAGTGTGGTGGTGGTAGTGGTGGTAGTAGTCACTGTCTAGTTCAGTAGTTCTCAAGTATTTTCTTTATATATCTAGAGCCCTTTGGTTCCTATTTTATTCCGAAGGACCCCTTAGCCATTCGGTGTTTAAAAACTAATTTTATAGATTCTTCTTTCAAAATTCCTTTTTTTTTTTTTTTTTTTCACACGTTTAATTTGTGTAGATTGAACCCTGTGAAATGTTAGGGAAAGAAACCAAACTGTTCCTTGCAACACATGCCAATAAGCACTTTTTCAGGGGCCCTTAAAATACCTTTGTGGACCCCCAAAAATCTTACATTGATCCTCAGGGGCCATATGGACCCCAATTGAAAACCAGCAGTGCAGACGCCCCTCCCCCCTCCGGGCAACGGGATAACTTCCACCGCTACCCTTTTCTTAAACGTGTGCTACCTCACTTCCTCATCTATCCACCGTTTTTTTTATATAATAAATGTTTATATTAAAACATAATTAGAAGATTGAGACCTACCAGTCCTTCCCCTCGAAGATGAATTAACCTCCCCACCCCCTCATCCCTACCGTCTAAGATGAGTCAAGGCTTCCCCGCCCCCTCCTCCTTTAATTATTTCCGTATATGGCACACATTCAGTGTGTATTTTCTGTGAAGACATTACTTTTTAGTGTCTGTGGGTGTTGTCCTGAATGTGTGTATAAACATTTGTTGGGTTCGAGTGTATATAAATGTATGTATGTAAGTGAGGGGTACACTGTATGCGTATGAGAAAGAGAGTATGTGTGTATATGAGTGAGTGAAAGATCGTGCGTGTGTATGTGTAACAGATTGTGAATTTGTGTGTGAGTGTGTGTATGAGTGACAAATAATAGTTATATATGTATGTATGTATGTATGTATGAGTGACAGATAGTGTGTGTGTAGTATGACGTAAACTAGTATCTGTATATTTATATATGGAAAAACAAAAAATGTAAATATTTCGAAAGCGATGCAGTCTTGATGTAGGGGTAATTTGGTCATAGTAGCAGCTCACCACGGGACCATAGGATAGCACAACACCGCCATACAAAAACTGTATCGAATTACACATTTATCACTGGCCCACACCACCCGACAATCATTATAAACATTAACAGTTCTGGACTTCAGTATTGCACAATATAACTTCCCCAGTGGACAAGATTAGTGCACAACTGATCTCTTATAACACGACACTAATGCCTCAACATCGAGGTAAGTCGTTATTAGTGCAGCTCGGGACTTCATTTGTGCGTCACTAAACACCACAACACATCGTTGGACTATACTAACCTGCTCCATACTACAGCATTCCTACGACAGCACATGGTCGAAGCTAAGTCGTCTAACACCAGTTACAGATTTCTATCAAGGGTCACTGTTGCACCAACTGACCATTAAATTATCGATCATCAATAAATGATCGATACCATTCCGATTGCAGACCAGGTCAGTTCCTCTGAAAAGTTCTTCCTTTTTTTAATTCAGGTTGTCATTGTTTTTTATTGTTGATATTTTTTTTTTCTTTTCCAGTTTAACCCTAGGTCAAATAGACCCCCATTCAAAAACAGCCCAATCACGGCCATCTCTTTTTTAAGGGCTCTAGCTACAGTTATGTTACCCAATATTTGCCCCCGACCCTTTTTCCCTATGTCTGCAAGGCGTGATTTTAAGGTTACGTGGCTGCTATTTTTAGCATTTCGGGTAACCTCGTTGTGGCTTCTTTGTTATTGTTGATGTTAGCGTCATTGTGCGTTCATTGTTAATGTTGACGCAGGCATAACTACAGTTTCGTGCTCCGCGATTTTTGTTTTCTCTCAGCTCCCTGAAGAATTAATATTTTGTTATGAAATTTTGCAGGTACTGTTCCGAATGTATAGCTTATATTAATAACATTAAAGAAAAAAATTATTTTTTAAAAAGCTTCGCATCATCTCGCTCCACACTTGATTTTGTTTCCTCATAACGTTCTTTATAATACATATTTTAAAATAAGATTGTTGCAGAAATACATTTCCGAGAATGTAGATTACACAATGTGGATGTTTCAAACATATGAATCTGAAAGGGGGGAAATGGTAAAGTTACGGAAATTTGCGGTAATAAGATAAGATAAGTGAAGGGAAGGAAGGAAACGAAACTCCTCCAGAAAATTTTTTCCATGAATTTCATCAACATAATTATAACTTTCACAATCGAAAACGTATCTCTATAAAATTTCGTTAGAAATAATACACTTTTCAGAAAGATACGGAGATTGTATTCTGGGGCTCTATTCTGTAGTTAAGCCATGTAGCATTTTTTTTTTCTTTTTAATTCCTTGTTTAATCCTACATCGGTCTTTGAGTAGACCTACGATTAATGGCATTCCAACCATGGCTATCTCAGCGTCATTGGAATATATCGAGGTTTTAATGTTTTCTCTTTTTTTCTCTACTTAAGTAGGGCGTGATTTGATGGAGAATTGACTGCTATTTTTAGCATTTCTAGCAACCACAGAGAGGTTTCTTTGTTGTTGATGTTGACGTCGTAGTGCGTTCATTGTGACTTTTGTCGCATTGGTTTGTTGGTTGCTGTTTAACCCTAGGTCGATCCTTGATAGGCATAACTATATTTATTTCTTCATAACTTTCTGAAAGGAAGATATTTACCGATATTTTAAAATAAAATTTACAATAAATATGATACAGATGGCGTAGATTCCGATTATATCGGAATTTGCTGTAAAAAAAAACAAACAAAACAAAATAATACGTGGGAGGGGAAGGATAATTTATACCTACTCAAAATGCATGAGGAAACAAAATCGACCTTTGTGAATTATCCGACCCCCACCCCACTTTTTTTTTTCAAATTCTGACAGAATCTGAAACTTATTTGTAGAAAATTGTTAAAAATATCCATTTTATACAATTGTGTGTTTTTGTGTTTGTTCACCACCACTGCATGACAACCGTTGTTGGTTTATTTATGTCCCCCGTAACTTAACAGTTCGGCAAAAGAGGCTGATAGAATAACTACTAGGCTTTAACAAAAATAATGTCCTGAGGTTGACTAAAACCTTTCATGGTGGTGCCCCAGCATGGCCACAGTCTTAACTGAAACAAGGATAAAAGATGAAGATATCCTGTCCATTCCATCTAGATCAGTGGTTCTCAACCAGGGTCCATATGGCCCTTGAGGGTCTATATAAAATTTTTGTGGGTCCACGTAATAGAATAATAAATTGGGGATCCACAAAAGTATTTTAAGGGCCCCTAAAAAATTTGGCTTTAAATGTATGTATTGGTATTTATTGCAAGAAACAGCTAAAATAAGTTTTTAAACATCAAATGGCTAACAGGGGTCCACCAGAATAAAATAGTAATTAAAGGGAGTTCATGAGAAATGTTTGAGAAGCCTTGGTTTAGAGCAGTGGTTCCCAACCCTTTTATTTAAATGAATTTTCCCACAGATCTCTTTTGATATGCTTATCCTTATGTATATATTCATATGTGGAGGCGCAATGGCACAGTGGTTAGGGCAGCGGACTCGCGATCATAGGATCGCGGTTTCAATTCCCAGACCGGGTGTTGTGAGTGTTTATTGAGCGAAAACACCTAAAGCTCCACGAGGCTCCGGCAGGGGATGGTGGTGAACCCTGCTGTACTCTTTCACCACAACTTTCTCTCACTCTTACTTCCTGTTTCTGTTGTGCCTGTAATTCAAAGGGTCAGCCTTGTCACACTGTGTCACGCTGAATATCTCCGATTACTACGTTAAGGGTACACGTGTCTGTGGAGTGCTCAGCCACTTGCACGTTAATTTCACGAGCAGGCTGTTCAATTGGAACCCTCGACGGAGTGCCAACAACAACAACATATTCACACACACATATGAAATTTTGAATTCAGTTCACAGACCCCCAGTACCACCTTTGCAGACCACCAGGGGTCTGCGGATCTCAGGTTGGGAATCACTGGTCTAGAGTGAGGACCATGTACTGCAAAAACTTGGGATTCAAGGGTCAACAGCTATTTAACACCTTGCCAAAACATCTGAAGGATCTTCATGGAAAATTGGCCATTGAAAAAGTGATTACACTGGCAGGCTGCTGCCATGCTGGAGCACTAAGCCCTGGAACATATAAAAGAGTAAAAGAAAATAATAGTGTGTATGTGTATGTATATATGTATATATATATATGTAATAATAATATTAGGAATAAAAATCCAAATTTACAGGTAAAAACTCAATTAAATTCAATTTATCAAAAATTAAAATTAAATCAAGTTTCACAGTATATAATATATAAATAGTCGTTTTATTATTATTATTATTATTATTATTATTTTATGATTTTTACTTTGTATTTCATTATAATTATTTATCGTGTATTTACTTATTAATTTTTTCTATATGTGACTGGATTTTCATGGATGAGTTCATGAACTTTGATTCTTTTCTCTAAATTATATATATATATATATATATATATATATATATATATATATACATACAAAAATAAGAGGAGTGAGTGGACTCCTATATGCTAGAAATAGATGCCGAATCATCTAACCACGAAAAAAAGAATATATGTTCTCAGTAAAAATTTAGCGACACAACAGACTTATTTTTGTATGTAATATAATTTTAATCTTCAAATTTTTTTAATATGCTAGACCACTGGTTTTAATTGATTAATATCAATTTCTACCCTCATTAATAAATATATATATATATATATATATATATATATAGGTTGCCCCTGGGAGCTCCTCTATGCTGATGACCTTGCCCTAATTGCGGAGTCACTATCAGAACTAGAGGAGAAGTTTCAGGTGTGGAAGCAAGGTCTAGAATTGAAGGGCCTTAGAGTCAACCCAGCTAAAACCAAAATCCTAATAAGTAGGAAGGTAGATAAAACACAAACCCCTTCAGGCCCTGCTCAGTATGTAGAAAAGGAGTAGGTAGTAACTCTATAAGATGTACCCGGTGCAAGCTATGGACACATAAGAGGTGCAGCAACATCAAAGGCAGGTTAACTAGCAAGTTAGTTTTTGTTTGTGGCAGATGTTCAGGTGCAATAAAGACTGTAAGCAAACAGGAAGCAACTTCTATCTCATTCCAGGGTGAAAAACTAGAGGTAGTCGATAGCTTCCGCTATCTGGGCGACCAAGTTAGTAGTGGGGGTGGGTGCGCTGAAAGTGTAGCTGCTAGAATAAGAATAGCCTGGGCAAAGTTTAGAGAGCTCTTACCCCTGCTGGCGACAAAGGGACTCTCACTCAGAGTAAAAGGCAGACTGTATGACGCATGTGTACGAACAGCCATGCTACATGGCAGTGAAACATGGGCTGTATCTGCTGAGGACATACGTAAGCTCGCAAGGAATGAAGCCAGTATGCTCCGTTGGATGTGTAATGTTAATGTGAATACCCGTCAGAGTGTAAGTATCTTGAGAGAAAAGCTGAACATTAGAAGCATCAGTTGTGGTGTGCAAGAGAGACGATTGCACTGGTATGAACATGTGGTGAGAATAGATGAGGATAGCTGCCTGAAAAAGTGCCACACCCTAACAGTTGAGGGAACCCGTGGAAGAGGTAGGCTCAGGAAGACCTGGGCTGAGGTGGTGAGGCAAGACCTTCGTACATTGGGCCTCACCGAGGCGATGACTACTGACCAAGACCTTTGGAAATGTGCTGTGCGTGAGAAGACCCGGCAAGCCAAGTAAGATCGTTGCCAGTGCCCCTGGACTGGCTCTTGTGCGGGTGGTACATAAGATGCACCATTTTGAGCGTGGCCGTTGCCAGTACCGCCTGACTGGCTCCCGTAGGATTTTCAAGCGAGATCGTTGCCAGTGCCCCTGGACTGGCTTGTGCGGGTGGCGCATAAAAGACACCATTTCGAGCTTGGCTGTTGCCAGTATCGCCTGACTGGCCTTCGTGCAGGTGACACGTAAAAGCACCTACTACACTCTCTGAGTGGTTGGCGTTAGGAAGGGCATCCAGCTGTAGAAACTCTGCCAAATTTAGATTGGAGAATTTACGATAAAAACAACACGCGAAGACAGGTGGTGTAAACAACAAATGGATGTATTAGTTTAACGCTCAGGAATAGAGAAAGTCTTTGACGCTTCGAGATATATATATATATATATATATATATATATATATATATATATATATATACATATATATATATATACATACATATATATATATATGTATATATATGTGTGTGTGTATGTGTATATATGTATGTGTGTGTGTATGTGTATATATGTATGTGTGTGTATATATGTATATGTGTGTGTGTGTATATATATATATATATATATGTGTGTGTGTGTGTATATGTGTAAATGTGTGTGTACATGCGTATATATATATGTGTATATGTATGTGTGTGTATATATACGTATATATATATGTGTGTGTGTGTATATATATATATATATAATTATTAAAGTGGGTAGACAATTTAAAACCAAAAGACACAAATAATAAGTCAAAGACCATCCCAAGATATATGATTTCTTTTCCTGTCTCTGTATTCCTCACTCTTTATCCCACCCACCCCTATTTCCCTCATTCTCCTCTTTTAAGCAGAACAAAACAAAATCCTGTTTTCAAGTTTATATATAATGCTGAAGAAATGTTTTGTGCATTATTATTGAGAAGTTTAATTGAACAAACGAAGCATTAATAAAGAACTCTCCAGAATTCCAGCTGCCTCTTTCTTCTTAATCTACAATATCTGTATGCCACTTCAATCACACACACTCTCTCTCTCTCTGTCACTCTCTCTCTCTCTCTCTCTCTCTCTCTCTCTCTCCATATACATATATATAAATATATATGTATGTATATATGTTTCTATGAGTGTGTCTCCTCACCACTGCTTGGCAACTGGTGTCAAGTGTATTTACGTCCCCATAGAATAGGTACCAAGCTTTAAAAAAACAAGTACCGGCGTTGGTTCATTTGACTAAAAAATTCCTGCATGGCCACAGTCTAATGACTGAAACGAAAGTTGAAAGATATATGTGTGTGTGCATGCATGCGTGTCTTTGTGCTTGTATCTGTATCCCCAACCCCACTTGTTACCGGTGTTGGTTTGTTCACATCCCCTGTAACATAATTGACTTGACCTTCTTACTAAGTCTTTAGCAAGACAAGAACCCACTACCCAACTGTTCCTTGGTGTGCTGAATATTGAAATACTTGGATTCTAACAAGTCCTACTACAGAATGATAGTGAAGGCACATGGCTGAGTGGTTAGAGTGTTCAGCTGACAACCATTTGGTCATGAGTTCAGTTCCTGGCAATGTGTTATGTCTCTGAGCAAGACACTTTATTTCACATTACTCAAGTCCACTCAGCTGGCAAAAATGAGTCGTACCTGTATTTCAAAGGGCCGGCCTTGTCACATTCTGTGTTTTGCTGAATCTCCCTGAAAACTACGTTAAGAGTACACGTGTCTGTGGAGTGCTCAGCCACTCACATGTTAATTCCACAAGCAGGCTGTTCTGTTTGATGGGACGAACTGGAACCCTCATCGTCATAACCAATGGAGTACCAGTTTTATGAAGAATGATACTATGAGGTGGTATCAAAAAGTTCCCGGATTAGCTATGGTTAATAAAAAATAACCTATTTACCTAAGTTTTAACATCATTTCCTTCGAAATAGTCACCTTGTGCAGCAATACACCGGCCCCAGTGTTCTTGCCCTCTTTGGAATCTGGCCTGGAGGTCATTTTCTATATGCGAGTCAAGGACCTTCTGTGATTCATTCTTGATCTTGACAACAGTGTTAAAACAGCGATGTTTGAGCTGCATTTTCATCTCGGTGAAGAGGACAAATAGGATGTATGCAGAAGTGATACCATAATGTTTTTGGTGAGAAACTCGTGAATGAGGAGAGCTTGGTGACAGGATGTATTGTCATTGTAAAGAATCCATTTCTGAGCACTCTACAAATCCAGTCACTTTTGCCAAACATCCTCCTTCAAACACTTCAAAGTGTCACAGTAGAACTTTCAGCCGATGGTCTAGGCCTGGGAGTTGAATATTCTTTGCACAATACCACATTTCCAGAGATGACACTTATGGTAGGTCTTCCAGATTGCTCATTATCTTTCAAGGACGTTCTTCCACTTTTAAAGAACTCATGCCTCTTGAAACATTGTGTTGTCTCTGTAAGCTTGCCAAAGTGTGCTCAATGTCTCTAGCAGACTTCCTAAGTTTAATGCAAAACTTCATGTTGGCTCTTTGTTCCAACTTCCTACCCATGACAAAATCACAGACTACAGCATGAAGTGATCACAAAAACACAAATCTCACAACTTGCGAAATAAACACAGCGATGTCACTTGGCACACTGCCTCATAAAGGTCACTGCTAGCTCTCACTGCACACGCAACCATGTGCTGTCATCTGTTGGCAAGCTACAGAACTAATCCAGGAACTTTTTGATACTATCTTGTATATATGGATAAGTACCAGGCCTAAAATATAAGTGCTAGAGTTGATTGGTTTGGCTAAACCCCTTCAAGGTAGTGGCCCTGTATGACATGCAGTCCAATGATTGAAACAAGTAAAAGATAATAGATTTATTTAAGATGGTTTAAATTAGGATTATATTGGATTATCTTTTTATCTTTTATTTGTTTTAGTCATTAGACTGTGACCACTCTGGGGTACCACCTTGAAGGATTTTTAGTCAAATGAATCAACTCCCCAGTACTTTTTTTGTTTTAAGCCTCGTACTTATTCTATTGCTCTCTTTTGCCAAACCACTGAGTTAGAGGGATGTAAACACACCAACACCAGTTGTCAAGTGGTAGAGGGGGAACAAACAAACAGATATATATACACCATGCTAATAGCTTAGGAGTGAAATTTAGGAATTCTCTGTTTTCTGTGAATTGGTTTTGATGAAACTTTTCGCAGCTGGTTTGCACCCTATGGCAACATCATTGTTATGTTTTTATTATTCTGTGTAACGTCCTTTCCTTTTTATTTCAGATTCTTCAGTTTTTGGGTGAACCACACCAGTAGCTTTTGAATGAAAATAGCCCATCTAGACATTTTTTTCAGAAAATGAAGGGTAATGATACATATTAAGCATACATTGAGTATATATTTCACAGAAAACCATAATAATATTATAACATTTATTGACATGATGAATTATTTAGCCATATGAGTGCCATTTTGATGGATAACTTCAAAAACCCTATTAGTCATGGAATCTGCCAATTTCTTAACAGTAGCAGGTTGGACTGCCTCTGCTGCATCTTTGATGGTCACCCATGAGACAGCTTTTCGATTGGCATCCATTGACATAAACATCTTGTTTAATGATGGACCAAAAATTTTCAATAGGGTTGAGATCCAGGGATGCTGGTGGCCACACCATCAACTTTTCACCTTGTATGCCGTAAGACCCTCCTAGTAATGTTTGGGTGGTCCTAGCAGAGTGGGAGGGAGCATTGTCATTCATGAATACAAGATTCCTTAGAAGTGACAGCAGTATGTCATCTAGCCAGATATCCAAGATCTCCTTCAGGAGATTGCTGTAGACAACTACGGTCACTTTAACCCCCTTCAGGCACCCTGGCTGAGCCAGCATGTTTGTTCCCAATGATACTAGCTCACCACATAACTCCTCTGCTCTCCACCCTGTTGTTGACATTGTAAATATTGGTGACGCTCATCTCCAAAATATACCCAACTATCAGGTCTGTCAAGGATTGCCCTGGTTTCGTCAGAGAACAGAACATAACTCATGTCTAACATCATGTACTTTGGGCCCATTGAAGCCTCAAACTCCTGTGATGGGATGTTAAAGGAGATAGTTTCAGGGGTTCTCGTATGGAAGCCATGATCCCAAGGATCCGATTTCTGGTGGTTTTTGGTACATGAGGAAGTCTGGAGGCAGTGGAAATGGCTTTGCTTGTTTGTCCAGATTTCCCACATAACTTGCAGCCAATATTCCTTAAATCTGTAGCTGTCACAGTTTTAGAGTTCCCACAATCAGATCGTTTCTTCCTTGGCGAAGGGTCCTTCAGGAATTGTCTAACCATGTCCACATGACAACCTAACTTCTTCGCAATGACATGAAGAGAGGTGCCTTTAGCACTTTCCTTGATGATGACAGACTTTTCTTCATTGTTAAGGCCTTTTCCGCATCCCATTGTTCTCAGAGAGGAGAGACATTATTAGCAAGAACAGGAGAATCTGAAATAAAAAAGAAAGGACGTTACACAGAATAATGAAAACATAACAATGGCGTTGCCATAGTGTGCAAACCAGATAGGAGAAGTTTTATCAAAATCAATTCACAGAAAACTGAGAAATCCTAAATTTCACTCCTAAGCTATCAGCGTGGTTTTGGGTCCTTCAGTTTTTCTAAGTCCTGTAAAAGAACGCAGATGGTTGGGCCTCCAACTAGGCTTTTTGTGATACCCCTAAAACCAGGAACTTTTCAGCACCTCCTCCTACAACAGGCTTTTTCCATTTCCATCTACCAAATCCACTCACATCGCTTTGGTCAGCCTGAGGCCATAGTGGAAGACACTTGTCCAAGGTGTCACACAGTGGGACTGAACCTGGAGCCATATGGTTGTGAAGCAACCTTCTTACCACACAGCCTTTCAGGAGGACTCATAGTGTTATGTGGTGTGGTTATAAGTGTTTCTGGGTGTCTACAGATGACGGAGATGGTGGTGGGCAGAGTATGAACAATTGTAGCAACAACAAAATATGTCCTATGCAAGTCCAACAGGTCTTTCACTTTCCATATTTTTATTCTGTATGTGTTAATGGTCTCTGAGTCTGGCACTGCACAGTTTTGTACTCTTTCTAATGTATTGTGGTTTATTGTGAGGAAAAACAACACAGGTAGGATTACTATAAGTCCATGATAGAAAGATATAACATATTTTTCATGCACCAGTGTTGGCGCTCCTTATTGACCAAATCATATTTGTGCATTAAACAGTGTGCTATTTAATGTTATTTGTTATTGAGGCGAAAAATCCCAGGTAGGACTACAATAGTCCAGGATCTAATGTATTGTTCATGTAATATTGTGTTAAATTGTGCTGTTTAATGTTTTTCATTATTGAAGTGGATAAACCCAGGTAGGACTACAATAGCCATGATGTAATGTATTGTTCCCACAGCATTGTGGTTGTTTCTACCTGTTTATCATATAAGATACCTGTGTGTCAATGTTCTTTGTTATTGAGGTGGAAAAACTCAGGTAGGACTGCAATAGCCATGATGTAATGTATTGTTCCTATAGTATTTTGATTATTTCTTCCTGCTTATCAGATAAGATACCTGTGTGTCAATGTTCTTTGTTATTGAGATGGGGAAACCCAGGTAGTGCTGCTATAGTCCAATTATTTAACTAAATCTTCTGAGGTGGTGCCCCAGCATGGCAGCAGTTCTATGACTGAAACAAGTCGAAAATAAAAGATGAAAAACATGTCTGTATATATATAAAAGATGTATGTATATATATATAAAAGATGAAAAACATGTATGTATATATATCTTTGATATATATATCTTTGATATATATATATGTATATATATATTTGTATGTATGTATATATATATATATATGTATATATATCTATGTGTATTTGTCTTTGTGTTTGTACTCCGCCACCATGTGACAACCAGTGTTCGTGTGTTTACGGCCCCGTGACTTAGTTTGGCAAGAGAGACCAATAAAATAAGTATGTGGCTTTAAAGTTAAAAAAAGTACTGGGTCAGTACATTTGGCTAAAAAGAGTTCCTCATGTTGGTGCCCCAGCATGGCTGCAGTCTAATGACTAAAGCAAGTAAAAGATAAAAGACAGAAGATTATTGGTACATCACAACTATCAGAGCATCATTAGAAGTCACTAGAATGTTTAGATTAAGTGTAAGTTGTCGATGGTTAAGAATGTTGGCTCCTACCATCCCTCATCTCTAAATGATTGCTATAGCACTACCAGATAACCTAATGAACATTATTCATGCGTAACATTTGTGATTCCTGTCACAACACACCTCTGAACAGTTGCTATTAATATCAGTGCACTTACATGTATCTGATAACCTGATCATTCAGGAATCATCATCATCATCGTTTAACGTCCGCTTTCCATGCTAGCATGGGTTGGACGATTTGACTGAGGACTGGCAAGCCAGAAGGCTGCACCAGGCTCCAATCTGATTTGGCAGAGTTTGTACAGCTGGATGACCTTCCTAACGCCAACCACTCCGAGAGTGTAGTCCACTCCGAGAGAGTAGTCCACTCCGAGAGTGTAGTCCACTCCGAGATTGTAGTATAATGATAATAATGATGATGATTTGAAATTTTGCCACAAGGGCAGCAATTTTGGGTGAGGGGATGAGTCAATTACATCGACCCTAGTACTCAACTGATACTTATTTTATCAACCTCGAAAGATGAAAGGCTAAGTCAACCTCGGTAGAATTTGACCTTAAATAATAATAATGAAATAGACTCGGCTGCTCTTACAAATGAGAATACTAAAAATGAACCCGACTGCTCTCAAAAATTAAGTTAAAAGACCGGTACTGGATTGATCCCAAAATTT
The DNA here is from genome assembly GCF_046866305.1 of Octopus bimaculoides. Lineage (NCBI taxonomy): Eukaryota > Metazoa > Mollusca > Cephalopoda > Octopoda > Octopodidae > Octopus > Octopus bimaculoides. The sequence goes on from NC_142950.1 coordinate 12,641,063, forward strand.
AATCAGTTCATGCCAGTCGTGAGGGCAAACATCCCTGAAAGTTTCATCTGATTCCATCCAGCAGTTCTTGAGATATCTTGTCCACACAACTGAAAACAATACCTTTGCCTTCATTAAGGTGGAGGTAATAACTATCCTGTCTACTAAAGGCACAAAGCCTGAAGTTTTGGTGGAGGGGCCAGTCGATTACATTGACTCCATTACTCAACTGGTACTTAATTTATCAACCCCGAAAGGATGAAAGGCAAAGTCGACCTTGGTGGAATTTGAACTCAGAATGTAAAGACAGATGAAGTACCACTAAGCATTTCGCCTGGCATGCTAACAACTCTGCCAGCTCATAGTAGTATGAGGGCATGCTCTGCTAACAGCATGTCATTGCAGTGATTCCCTCCTACTCCTGGCAGATGAAAGCCTCTGCATCACTCGAGCAACATCCCTCCAACCCATGGGTTTGTTTAGGTAGTTATTACTGATGAGGGTTTTATGAGGTGGGAGTGCAAATCCTACTTCAACCTCTTTTCGTTGCCTTTTATGGTATGCAGAGGAAGTGTTGGGTCTGTTCTTTGACTTGCTGGCCCCCACACAGCACTAGAGCTACGTGAAATGAAGTGTTTTGTTGCTCAAGGACACTACACACTTCCCAGTCTCAGAATCAAATATATGATCTGGTTTATTTTTAATTATTATGATTTTATACATGTTAAGTTTAATGGCTGTCTAATTTTGTATTGGGTCGTAGGTCCTATTTTATGAACGACTATGGTTGGAAATTTTGATTAAGATCCAACAGCCACTTTGGTTGTAAGAGGGACTACTCCCTCGTTGAACAAACCCTCAATGAAAGATGGCCCAGGAAATCAGTTGTTAACATGCTGGTTGACAGTGTCTACTTTCATTTGTTCTCAATTAACATCCGTGATAAAGTCCATGTTGTTTCATCATTAAGGACATTAATTAAGCACTAATGAAGGAAGAGGACATTGTCAATTTAATATGATAGGTTTAAGATGTTGGGTATATTTATTATGAGTACAATACCCTAACCACTAGGCCAGGAATGAAAAAAGTATTAAATAATGCCTTAAATAACAAATGCATTGAAAAATGTCATGTACGATTGTATCGTGTGAGATTGTACATGAAGGTGAATGAGGATGGGGCTGACTGCCAAAATGGGTATGGTTGATGGAAGAATGAGACAGGTTATGCGCTGAATTCTTCATGACCATCCATTGGACAATGTAGTCCTTGATCTACAGAAATAAGGTGCAGTCACACCATGGACCTTCAAGTGAAACCTGCTGAAACAAAAGCATTGTATTCCAGCTGAGCTGATGTGTGGAATTAACATCCTAGTCACTAACACTGGTTGATAATGTCATTAGTGCTTAATTAACATTCCTAATGACGAAACAAGATGGTCTTTGTTAAGGATGTTAATCAAGAACTAATGAAAATAAAGAATGTCAACTAGTGTGTTAGGAACTGATTTCCTGGGCCACCTTTAATTGTGCAGTTGTTCAAGGAGGGAGTAGTCCCACTTGAAACCAAAGTGGTTGTTGGATCTCAATCGAAATTTCCAACCAAGTTCATTGAATTAGTATTATAAGTGACTGCGTATTCCACAGACAACACCTACTCTTAGCAGAGTTCTTTGATAGAATCAGCATAACAAAAGTCTGCAATAAGGCTGTACCTTTTGAATTTCTTGTAGAATCTATTGGATGGACTTGCACACAGTTTGTGCCTATCCATTTTCACTCCTGAGCTATGGAAAAGACACTTGCCTGAGGTGCCTGGCACTGGGATTGAACTAAAAATGAGAATGAACTTAACTGTTTTGCCATGATGCGTGTGTGTGTGTGTGTGTGTGTGTGTGTGTGTGTGTGTGTGTGTGTGTGTGTGTGTGTGTGTGTATGTGTTATAAAATGAAGGATAAAATCACTTTAATGATTTTATCAAGGTAACATTTTATACTAATTTATAATTATATTAAAGAGTGCGGATAAAACCCACCAACATGCTAGAAATAGATGCCAAATGGTTCTAAAAAAACACATCTATACTCCTTTAGCACAGGTTGTAAGTGGGTAGCTGAAAAAAATTAATAAGATATTTTGAAAATAAGAGTGAATTATAAATCTATTTCTAGCTTAGCATTATAAAAACATCCTACTGTCATCAGTACAATATGCCTAATGGAGTATACATGTAGTTTTTAGAGTCATTTGGCATCTATTTCTAGTGTGTTGGTAGGGTTTATCTGCACCCTTTAATATAATTATTTTATACAATTATAAATTAGTATATATTGGGTCATCCCATAAATAATGCGGCTTTTTCAGTTGCATGAACTAAAAGTTGGAAAGGGACAGAATAAACTACCTGCATCAACTTGCTATAAAAGCAGGTAGTAAT